>NW_027069199.1:5000-101256 GCF_037157495.1 Lathamus discolor
GACACAGCACTGGGACCATCAGCTCCCCATCAGCTCCCTCCATTCTCATCCTTCCATGCCCAAACCTTGCATCCCCCCCCGGTTCTTGCCCAGATCCACACAGAAATGCAGCCTGTAAATAAATACTGTGTGTCCTTCAAACCAGCCCCAAAGCCAAACATCTCAGCCTGTTATTTCGCTCTTTAATAGCCTCTTCTCCTGTTTTTCCCTTTAATATAAATTTAACTCTGTCCCAGGCTGGAAATAATTATATAGTGGGGAAAAGGGTTTTTTTTTTTTGTCCCTTTTTTTTTTTTTGGCTTAATAACTTTGGCGCTGGTGTTTTGCAGCTTTATAATTCACCTTCTGCGTGGAGAAAGGGGGGGATGAAAGAAAAGACCTAAAATCTCTGCTCGGTTATAAATAACAGAGGCCAAATAAATCAGGCTCCAAAGCAAACAGCGGGAGCCGCGGGATGAGGCTCCATCCCAGAGGGTTCATGCGGGGATCCCACTGTGGAGCATCCCTCCCACTGATGGGGAAAGCAAAAACTCACGGACAAGCCAAGCTTGCTGCTGGAGATGGGTATTTTGGGCCTGGTTTTAATTAATAGGAAGAGATTCCGGGTTATTTTGAGCGGGGTGAGATTCCTTGGGTGTTTTTTCCACGTGATGCCGGGGTTTTCCTGGACATCCCACTCCGCCTCCTTGGGGTTTTCCCCCATTAAACGCCAATTGAGGGGGTGGAGATGAAAAATACTGACAAATTACTTTAAAAATGCATTTCCCCCATCTTTTTCAGGTGATCCTGGGCGGGGGGAGGAAGTACATGTTCCCTAAAAATGCCAGCGATGTGGAATATCCCCATGAGGACAAGCACCGGGGCACCCGCCTGGACCGCAGGGACCTCGTCCAGGCGTGGTATGAGGCCAAGCCCCCTGGCAAGGTGACAGGGACATTGCTTTGGGGGCGGGGGAAATACCCCACTGTGGCCTTACAAAGCCATTGGGGGCATGGAATATTGTGGGGAGAGGGGGGATAGAGCAGCCGCGGCGTGGCTGAGGGGATGGGGAGGTGACAATGTGCCTGTCCCCAGGTTGCCAAGTACGTGTGGCACCGGAGGGACCTGCTGGCGCTCAATCTCAGCCGCGTCGACTTCCTCCTGGGTGAGTCCTGGCACCCAAGGGTGCTCTGGCTTTAACTGGGTGCTGGGGTGGGGGGGAGGAACACCCCTAGCCTGGCCTGCGGTGCTGGGGCAGCTGGAGTGGCCAGCCAAGGATGCTGCTGCCTTCAAGGGATGCTGGTGCCCCCCCAAGATGCTTACCCCAAAGGGATGCTTTCACCCCCAGGATGCTGGTACCCCACCTTGAGACACTGGTACCCCCTAAACATGTTGGTACCTTCCCCTGGGGATGCTGGTACCCCAAAGGAATGCTGTTACACCCCTGGGGATGCTGACATCCCTCCCTGTGGATGCAGGCTGGTTTTGGGAGCCCATGGCACAATTCTCCAGCCCGGGATACAGGGTTCAGCTGGGCTGGAGGAAGGAAGGGCTGGGAGCATCCCCCGGCTCCTATCTAAGCACCGGGGATCCGGTGGCCTGAGCCAGCAGAAGCAGTCGGTGCTGCTGGATCTGTGTGTCCTGTCCCCCGCCTTTTTTGTTTATTGGTGGGGAAAGGATGTGCCCAGCAGTGTCATTGTCCCCAGGCCTCTTCGAGCCGGGTGACATGGTGTACGAGCTGGACAGGAACAATGAGACGGATCCGTCCCTCACTGAGATGGTGGCTGTAGCCATCAGGATGCTCCAGAAAAACCCCCGGGGGTTCTTCCTCCTGGTTGAAGGTCTGACAGGGGGAATATGGGGATGCAAAGGGGAGTGGAGGGGATGTGGGGGTCAAAAGGAGAGTGATGGGGATGCAAAAAGGTGGGGATAAAGGGGGTGATGGGGGGATAAAGGGGGATGCAAAGTGGGGGATAAAGTGGGAAATAAAAGGGGTGATGGAGGATAAAGGAAGATGGGTAATATTGGGGGGGATTAAAGGGAATGCAAAGGGGGAATAAAGGAGGCACAAAGAGGGACATAAACAGTGAGATAAAGGGGACCATGGAGGTGTCAAGGCGGGGATAAAGGGAATGATGGGGGAATAAAGTGGGGAATAAAGGGACAGTGGAGGATGAAAAGGGGGAGATAAAAGGGGGAATGGGGAATGCAAAGTGGGTGATAAGTGGACAATGGGGGATGTCAAGGGGGGGGATAAGGGGGGAATAGGAGGATGCATAGGTGGGATGAGGGCTGTCAAAGCGGGGTGGAGGGTGATGCTGAGCTGTGCTGGGTACCGCAGGAGGCCGAATCGACCATGGGCACCACGAGGGGAAGGCGAAGCAGGCGCTGCACGAGGCGGTGGAGCTGGACCGGGCCATCGGGCTGGCCACTCGCCTCACCTCGGTGCAGGACACGCTCAGCGTGGTCACCGCCGACCACTCGCACGTCTTCACCTTCGGCGGCTACACCCCACGAGGGAACCCCATCTTCGGTGAGTCCATGGTGGGCACGGGGTGAGGAAACACCCCAGGGACAACGTGGGGATGGCCCCGTTGCGCTGATGGTGCCGCCACCGCCAGGTCTGGCTCCGATGCAGAGCGATGTGGACCGCAAACCCTTCACCTCCATCCTCTACGGCAACGGCCCCGGCTATAAAATAGTAGCAGGGGAGCGCGAAAACGTCTCCGCTGTTGATTTTGGTGAGTGGGTTTTGGGGCACCCCCCCCTGAAATCATAACAACCTGGATAAATCAGTGCTTTTCACTGGTTATACTAATTTGGGGCTATCTTTTACCCCAGCGCACGCTGACTACCAGGCACAATCAGCCGTGCCTCTGCGCCAGGAGACCCACGGCGGGGAGGACGTGGCCGTCTTCGCCCGCGGCCCCATGGCCCATCTCCTGCACGGCGTCCACGAGCAGAACTACATCCCCCACGCCATGGCTTACGCCGCCTGCATCGGCTCCAACCGAGCCCACTGCAGCGCCGCCAGCCGCCCCGGTGCCTCCGTGCTGCTGCCCTTCCTCGCGCTTCTCTTCCTCCTCTGCTAAAGTGCCTCTTGCAAACCACCGAAGGGGGGGGATTTATTTTTAATTCCTGCCTCCCTCCTCCCTTCTCTTTGGGTTTTTGTGGATGGCAGCGCCCGGGAAAGAGGAGAGCAAAAAAGAAAGACTCAGCGGAGCAAAAAGCAGCCGCCGGCGGTTTCGTGCTGGGAGCTGCCTCTGTAAATACACGGTTCCTTCCCCTGTAATTAGCATCCTTGCCTGCCCTAGCCCGATCCCACCGCGGGATTTGGGATGGGAGCCGGAGCCTCAGCGGATAAAACCCCCCTCTTTGAGCCAGACGCAATGGGGCCGGGTCCCAAATCGCTGCCCGGTGCCTTGGCTGAGGACTGACCCCAACTCACCACGTGTGTGGCGACCCCGAAACCACACGAAGATGGGGAAAAAAGATCAACTCCCCGGGTTAATGTGTCCCCAAAAGTTGGGGTTTTTTGTGCCTTCTGCGTGATTGATTCCGCTTTAAAAGCCTTCGGTTTGAAACAATGCGCTGCCCCGGGAGGGATTTGGGGTGGGAATTGCAGGGAGAGGGGAGCAAAGGGGGAGTTAAGGGGTGGTACCCGCTGAGAGGGGGGGAACTAGGGGGGGGATTGAGGCTGGAGAGGGGCCCTGGCTGTGCCAATGGTGCTCTGAGTGTGCGAACGCTGCCTGAGCTGAGCACAAGGGTGCTTTGCACGTGCAGTACTCGTGCAAGCGCCGCTGTTCCCGTGCAAGTGATGCTTTGTGGGGGCAGATGCCACCGGCGGCGCGTGTGCGAAGGGGCGCACGAACAGCCCCTTGCACACCCCCGGGTGCATCCTGCGTGTGCAGCACCCCCTGAGAGCACCCCAACCCCCGTAAGCACCCCTCAACTCCCCATAGAGTACCCCGAACCCCCCGTGAGCACCCCCAAATCCTTCCCTGAGCACCCCCAAACCCCCCCAGTACCCCCAAACCTTCCCTGAGCGCTCCCAACTCCCCCCCCCCCCTTATATTTATTTACCGGCTTTATAAATAAATCCCTGCTCCGGCTTCCCATTAACCGGAAGGCTCCGGAGCAGGCGCTGGCCTGGATTTGGGGGGGGGTTGGGATGCTGTTGGGACACCCCCACTTCTCCCGGCGCCCTTCGCACCCGCAGCGGCGGCGTTCCCAACCGCGGCACAACCGCTTCCCAGAACCCGGCTATGTTTAACCGGTCCCGGGGTGCCGAGCGGTTTTGGGGGGTTCGGGGGGGGGGAACCGGGGGTTTGGAATGGTGCCGGTGGCCACCGGCCAAAGGCCGCTCCCGACTCCCGGGTGGCCACGGAGCCAAAGAGCGGGGTTGGATGGGTGGTTTTGGGGGGGTGGAGGCGTGGTTTGCTGTGCTCTGGGGTACCCAGAGCCCCCCCCCCCCCCAGGTAGCTGTAACTCGGAGCAAGGCTTTGCTCAGCCCAAGAGCCAAATTTGGGTAAATGACTCCCCAAAATGGGTGGATAACGCCCCCAAAATGGGTAAATAACTCCTCAAAATAGATAACCCCCAAAATGGCTAAGTAACACCCCAAAAATGGACAAATAACCCCCCCAAAAAGAGTGAATAATGCCCCAAAATGGGTGAATAACGCCCCCAAACTGAATAACCTCCCAAAAATGATTGAATAACCCCCCAAAATGGGTGACTAACTCCCTAAATGGCTAATGGATAAATACCCCCCCAAAATGAGTGAATAATGTCCCAAAAGGGGTGAGTAACACCCCCAAAATGGGCACATATCCCCCCAAAATGGATAAATAACCCCTCAAAATGCATAGATAACCTCCCCAAAATGATTGAGTAACCCCCCAAAATGGGGGAATAACCTCTAAAATGGATAACCCCCCAAAATTGCTAATGGCTAAATAACCCCCCCAAAATGAGTGAATAATGTCCTAAAAGGGGTAACGCCCCCAAAATGGGCACATAATCCCCAAAAATGTATAAATAAGCCCCCAAAAATGCATAGACAACCCCCCCAAAATGATTGAATAACCCCCCAAAATGGGGAAATAACCTCCAAAATGGATAACCCCAAAAATGGCTAAATAACCCCCCCACACACAAAGTGCATAAATAGCCCCCCCCAAAATGGGTGAATAATGCCCCAAAATGGGTCAATTCGGGTGTTTTCAAGAGCACCAGCTCTGATGTGTGAGGTTTTGGGGACCCCCCCCCCATTGCCCCACAGCCGTAGCGATAAATAAACCTTTATTTTATACAGGACTCACAGGAAACACAAACACGAATTTGGGGGGGCTTGAAAAAATAATCCCCCTCCCGCCCCCCATTCCAGCATCCGACCCATTCCGGAGCTTTTTTCCCTTAAAATAAAGGGGGGGACAGGGGGATTCCCCACTTTGGGTTTACCCTGGATCTGAGCCCCCATTTTCCTTAGGGGGGGGTTGATGCTCGGGTCGGACCCGCTCTTCATTTTGGGGTGACAGCAAGGGGGGGACTTCATGGTCCATCACCCCCCCCCAGGGGGATTTGGGGTGACGGAGATTGTCTGGAGGGTGGGGACACCCCCATTTTTGGGGGGGTCCCCCCATATCCTACACTGGGGACGATGGCTTCAGCTCCTGGCACATGGGGGGGTTGACAACCCCCGGGGATGGGGGGTGTTAACTATGAGCCCTGTGCAAACGGACATCAGTGGGTGCACCCCAATATAGGTATCCCCATACTGGGGTGCACTTGTGGGGGGGGGGGGTACAGCCTCACCGGATGAGGGGGGGGCCTCTCCAGCTGGATTTTGATCTCGGGGCAGGGGGACTCAGGGGGACGTCGGCCTGGAGGGGGGGGGGGGGGGCATGAGTTGGGGTTCCCCCACTAAAGCCCCGCAGTGCCCTGACGCCCCGGTGATGGGCTACCTGTGGGGGTGCCGGGGGGGTCATCCGGCCACGGGGGGTCGGTGAAGGCGTCGCGGTGGGTCCCCGAAGGGGAGCGGCTCTCCTAAGGATGCGGGGGGGGGATATCAGGGGGGTGCAGGGTGCCCCCCCCCCCCATCCCTGCACCCGTTATCCCCCCGCCCCCGGCACCCCGGTACCCGTCCCGGCTCGCTCGGCTCCTCGGGGGCGCTGCCGAAGCTGCTGCCGCTGGAGGAGGAGCGGGACAATTCCGGCGGCTCCGGCTTCTCCCTGCGGAGGGACCGGCCCCGGCCATGGGCAGAGGCTGGCACCGCGCCTGCGGCCGCCGCCGCCCGTCCCCGAGTCACCCCGTCCTCGGGACGTCCCCTCCCTGCGCTGCCTTTGCCCCGCACCATCCCAGCCCCGGGACAGCCCCTCCCTGCGCAGCCTCGTCCCCGCGCCATCCCATCGCTGGGGGTCCCATCCCTGTGACCATGGAGTGTCCCACCCCTGCGCCCCTCGTTCCCATCCCATCCCATCCCCCAGATACCCCATCCCATCCTTCAGATATCCCATTCCCATTCTATCCCATCTCTCAGATACCCCATCCCATGAAATCCCTTTCCTCAGATACCCCATCCCATGCCATCCCATCCTTCAGCTATCCCATCCCATGCCATCCCATCCCTCAGATACCCCATCCCATGCCATCCCTTTCCTCAGATACCCCATCCCATGCCATCCCATCCTTCAGCTATCCCATCCCATGCCATCCCATCCCTCAGATACCCCATCCCATGCCATCCCATCCCTTGGATACCCCAT
Source organism: Lathamus discolor (assembly GCF_037157495.1). NCBI lineage: Eukaryota > Metazoa > Chordata > Aves > Psittaciformes > Psittacidae > Lathamus > Lathamus discolor. The sequence goes on from NW_027069199.1 coordinate 11,747, forward strand.
CCCATGCCATCCCTTTCCTCAGATACCCCATCCCATGCCATCCCATCCTTCAGCTATCCCATCCCATGCCATCCCATCCCTCAGATACCCCATCCCCTGCCATCCCATCCCTCGGATACCCCATCCCCTGCCATCCCATCCCCATGTCCCACACCACCACACCAGTGTGTCCCCATGCCCCCCACCCCTGTGCCACGTCCCCTCCACCCCACGCTGTGCCCAGGCCACCCAAATGCCACTCCATCCCTGTGCCACCCCCTTGTCCACCTCACTGATACCTTGTCCCTGTGCCACCCCGTGTTCTGTCCCAGCCCAGTGCCCTCCAGTCCTCGTCACCCCGTCCCAGTGCCACCCTGGCCCATTGCATCCCTGTGTTACCCCACGCCAGTACCACCACGTGCCGGTACCACCACATCCCCGTGCCACCACGTCCAAGTGCCACCCTGTCCTTGCACTGCCCCATCCCATTGCGCTCCAGTCCCCACATCACCCTGATGGCACTGTCCCCGTGTCACCTCAACCTAGTGCCACTATGCTCTATTGCATCCCAGTGCCACACCATCCCAGTGCCCACCAGTCCCTAAGTCACCCCGTCACCCCAACCCCATGTCACCCCACCCCTGTGTCACACAATCCCATATTGCTCCTCCCCATGTCACCCTGCCCCATGTCACCCCATCCCTGTGTCACCCATCCCTGTGTCACCCCATCCCCTGTCACCCCAACATTATGTCACCCCAGCCTTATGTCACCCCAACCCTGTGTGTCCCCATCCCGTGTCACTCCATCCCATGTCACCCCATCCCCTGTCACCCCAACCTTATGTCACCCCAACCCTGTGTGTCCCCACCCTATGTCACCCCATCCCTGTGTCAACCCAACCCTGCGTCACTCCATCCCATGTCACCCCATCCCTGTGTCACCCCAACCTTATGTCACCCCACCCCTGTGTGTCCCCATCCCCTGTCACCCCATCCCTGTCACCCCCTCCCGTGCCCCCCCGTCCCCGTGCCCCGTCCCGGTGCGGGACCTGTCCTGGTGCCGCTGGCTCTCGGGGGAGCTGTGCGCGGAGCCGGCGCCCTCGGGGGTGGCGTCGGGGCCGTCCCTGCGCGGAGGGGGGGGGGGGCACTGGGGTGACCCCGGGCGCGGACGGCGGCCGCCCCGCCCCGCCCCGCCCCGGTACCGGCGCTCACCTGCCGGCCGGCGCCTCCTGGATGCTCTCGATGCCGATGGCGCTGGAGCGGCGGGAGCCGAGCGGGCCGGGCCGCCGCCGCGAGGGGCTCTTCCCGGGCACCAGCAGCGCCTGCGGGGCGCCGTTAACCGGGACCGGGCTGGGGGGACCGGGGGGGGGGCACCGGGGGGGGGCACCGCGGTACCCACCTCTTCCACCGAGCCCAGCCCGATGGCGCTGCCGCGGCGTCCGCGCCGGCTCCCGGGCACCAGCAGCGACTGCGGGGGGGGGCAGCGGGTGAGAGACCGGCACCGGCACCGGGAGGGGCGGGGCTACACGGGAGGGGCGGGGTCAAGGGGGTGGGTGGGCGGGGCTTAAGAGTGGAGCCGCGGATCTGCGAGGAGCAGGAATACCCCGTGGGGCGGGCGTGGCCTGCGCTGGGAGGGGCGGGACCAGAGCGGTTTAGGGGCGTGGCCTCACAGGGTGGGTGTGACTTCGCCCAGGCTCCCGCAAGCTGATTGGCTGGTGGCGCGGGGGGCGTGGCCAACGCGCAGGGGGCGGGGCTCACTGGGACCGCCCCCCCCCGCTCCGCACCTTGAAGGACTCGAAGAAGCCCGGGGCGGCGGCGCCGTTGTCCGGACGCTCGTCCTCGGGGCCCAGCCCCAGCATGGCCTGGCTGCGCGCCTGCAGCTCCTCGTGCAGCGTCTCCAGCAGCGCCGCCCGCGTCCGCTCCTGCGCACCCGCAGCGGCACCCACGTGCACAGCACCCATAGCACCCACGTGCACAGCACCCATAGCACCCATGTGCACAGCACCCATGTGCACAGCACCCACAGCACCCAAGTGCACAGCACCCATGTGCACAGCACCCACAGCACCCATGTGCACAGCACCCACAGCACCCATGTGCACAGCACCCATGGCACCCATGTGTGCAGCACCCATAACACCCATGTGCACAACATCCACAGCACCCATGCGCACAGCATCCATAGCTCCAAGTGTACACAGCACCCATAGCTCCTATGTGCACAGCACCCACAGCACACATGTGCACAGCATCCATGGCACTCAGTGTACACAGCACCCACAGTACCTATGTGCCCAGCACCCATAGCTCCCAATGTACACAGCACCCATAGCACCCATGTGCACAGCATCCACATCACCCAGTGTACACAACATCCACAGCACCCACAAGCACCTAATGCACACAGTACCCATGTGCACCGGACCTACTGCTTCCACAGCACCCAGTGTACACGGCACCCACAGCACCCATGTGCACTGCAGCCATGCGCACATCATCCATAGCACCCAGTGTACGCAGCACCCACAAGCACCTAGTACACAGTACAGTGTACACAGCACCCAAGTGCATGCATACACGGCACCCACTTCCAGGCACTGCACCCACATCCTTTGCACCCACATCTGTGGAACTGGGCGCTGCGCCTGCAGTGTGGCCCTTGGGTGCCGGGCACAGCGTGGGTGCTGTGGCTGCAATGAGCACCCTCATCCACAGCCCCACTGAGTGCCCAGCACCCACATAGTGCCCAGCACCCATGGGCCCCCCTGCAGCCCCCCAGCACCCACACGTCACCCACCTCCAGCTTGGCGAACTTCTCCGCCTTGTAGCAGGCGTACTCAGCATTGATGAGCTTCGTGAGCAGGAACTCCTGGAACTCGGGGCCCTGTGGGGCAAGGGGCAGCCCTTGGGTGGGTGCCACCCTCGGACACCCCCCCCCCCCGCCCCCCCAACAGCACCCATGGGTGCTCACCTTCCTGAACACAGCGGGGTCGGGCAGCGGCGGCCCGAAGAAGGGGACATCATCACGGGCAGTGACGGAGACCTGCGGCGGGCGGCAGGCAGGGGGTGACGGGGGCAGCCGGTGCCCCCCGCGCCCCATGGATGGGGGGCAGAGGCTGGGGCGGGGGTGGCACCTTGTAGAGGGGCCCCTGGTCGCTGCCCGGCTCCAGCTGCACCACCACGAAGGCGTGCAGGAAGTTGGAGGCGATCATGTCCGGCACGAAGGGGGTGTTCTCGTCCTGGAACACCACGGCCACGATGTCGTTGCCGATGTGGCGCTTGCGCTGCAGCTGCGGGGACATCGGGGCTCAGGGAGGGACGGGGAGGGCGGAGGGGACAGGGGCAAAGGGAATGGCAGCCGCTGTGCCAGGGGGTGCCCGACAGCGCCCATGGACGGACACGGAGCTTCGGCATCCCATAGGCACTACCCAGCGCCCATGGGTGCTCTGCCGTCCCCCTGTATTCCATAGATAGCACGGGTATCCCCCAGCACCCATGGGTGAACACAGAGCTTCGGCATCCCATAGGCATTACCCAGCACACATGGGTGACCATGGAGCTTTGGCATCCCATAGGCATTCCCCAGCATCCATGGGTGCTCTGCCATCCCTCTGTATCCCATAGATAGCACGGGTATCCCCCCAGCACCCATGGGTGACCATGGAGCTTCGGCATCCCATAAGCATTCCCCAGCACCCATGGGTGCTCTGCCATCCCCCTGTATACCATAGGTAGCACAGGTATCCCCCCAGCATCCATGGGTGACCACGGAGCTTTGGCATCCTATAGACATCCCCCCAGCACCCATGGGTGCTCTGCCAGTGTCTGCATCCCAAGGATGCTCCCCATCATCCATGGATGACAATGGAACTTTGACGTCCTATAGACACACAGGCATCCCTCCAGCACCCATGGATGCCCATAGAGCTTTGGCATCCCATAGACACCGCCCAGCACCCATGGGTGTACTGAAAGCCCTTGTGCTCTGCAGTAGATGCTCACTAGCACCCCGGGGTGCCGTACCAGCCCCTGTGCCCTGCAGATGCCCCCCAAGACCCATGGATTCCCATGGAGCTTTTCTGTTTCATTGACACCCCCCTCAGCACCCATGGGTGCTCTGCCTCCCATAGATGTACCCCCATGCACCCATGGGTGTACTGCTAGCCCTCGTGTCCCACAGATGCTCCTAAGCACCCATGGGTTCCCCACAAGCCCCTCACCCCATGGACACCCCCATAGCACCCATAGGTGCACCCCACCCCCCCTTCCACCTCATGAGGGCACCCAAGATACCTCCATCTGCCCCCAGCACCCATGGGTGCCCACCTGCTGCGCATCCCCCTCGGTGTAGGGCAGCTTGGTGGAGACGTGGAACATGATCTCCTTGTCTCGGAAGTGGCAGTAGATGGACTCGCTGCCCGTCTGCCCATGGGTCACATCCAGCCCCCCCCGGAACCTGTGCGCGGAAGGGGACACCCTGAGCCCGGCAGCACCCATGGGTGTCCCCCCAGCACCCAGCGCCCCATCACGCACCCCTTGAAGTCGCGCAGCTGCACCCGCTGCCCCAGCACGTCCAGGAACTCGGTGAAGGCCGGGCTCTCCTCCGTGGTGCCAAAGAGCTCCTCCTCCGATGTCTGCGGTGGGGAGGACGTGGGTGCACCCCAGCACCCACAATGGGACCCCCCCATCGCGGCCCCCCCCACCTCCCGGTACCTGCCCCAGCTTCTGGTAGATGACCCCAAATTTGAAGTGGTTGCTGAGCACGTGCTCGTCGAAGGCGAGGATGAGGCGGGAAGCCTGCGGGAGCACGGCGAGGGTGGGTGGGGGGCACCCATGGGTGCCCATGGGTGGCTCCGGCCTCACGCCCCGCTCACCTTGGGATAGAGCACGGGGTAGAAGCGATCCACGTTGACGTCCTCGCACACCAGCTGCGGGAGGGATGGGGGATGCGATGGGTGGCCCAGGGTTAGGGGGGCACCCATGGGTGCTGCAGGAGGTGAGGCACCCACCTTGGCCATCTGCACCACGTTGGGGAACTCGGCCAGGCAGGAGATGGGCACCACGTCGTGCAGGGTGCGGGTACGGGTGCTGTGGGGTAAGGGGGGGGTCAGGGTGGTCCCCTACCTGCAGGCAGCACCCATGGGTGCCCCCCGGGCCCCTGCTCACCGCAGCAGCAGGTGGAGGTGCTCCTGCTCATCGTACTTGAGGGAGAAGACGAGGTGGCCCAGTGCTGGGTCCAGGGAGTAGTAGTTGAAGTGCTCCTGTGGGGAGGGGGCCGAGCACCCATGGCTGCGCCAATGGGCGCTCACACTGGGAGGCACCCAGGCTCGTCAGCACCCATGTCCATGAGCACACATGATCACAAGCACCAATGTCCATGAGCACCCATGCCCATGAATACCCCATGCCCATGAGCACCCCATGACCAGGAGCACCCCATGCCCATGAACACCAATGTCCATGAGCACCCATTATCACAAGCAGCAATGTCCATGAGCACCCATACCCATGAACACCCCATGCCCATGAACACCAATGTCCATGAACACCCATGCCATGAGTACCCCATGCCCATGAACGCCAATGTCCATGAGCACCCATGCCCTTGGGGCACCCATGCCTATGAGCACCAATGTCATGAGCAACTACACCTATGGGCACTCGTACCCATGGGCCACCTTTAGGATGCTAAAGGCCTGTAGGATCCCCATGCCCATGGACGCTCATGTCTATGAGCACCCATAACCCTGAGCACTCATCCCCCTGGGGCACCCAGGTCCATCAGCACCCATACTCACAGATACCACCACCTATGGGGCACCAACATACATGGGTTACATGCAATGAGCCACCCATACCCATGAGCACCCATGTCGTGGGGCACCCAGGTTCCTGAGCACCCCTACCCATGGGCACCCATACTTATGGAGCCCCCATGCCCATGCACACCCATGCCCATGGGGCACCCAGATCCATGAGCACCTATACCCATGTGGGTCCCATGCCCATAGATATCCACACCTATGAGTCACCCATGTCCATGGGTGACCCTTGTCATGGGGCACCCATGTCCATGAATACCCATGCCCAAAGTTATCCACACCCATGAGTCAACCTTGTTCAAGAGCACCCATGTGCATGAGCACCCTGCTCATGGGACACCCAGGTCCATGAGCACCCATGTCATAGGCCATCATTATCCAGGAGCACCTATCTATCTGCATGAGCACCCATCTGCATGAGCACCAATCTGCATGAGCACCCATCTGCATGAGCACCCTGCTCATGGGACACCCAGGTCTATGAGCGCCCATGTCATAGGTCATCATTATCCAGGAGCACCTATCTATCTGCATGAGCACCCATCTGCATGAGCACCCATCTGCATGAGCACCCTGCTCATGGGACACCCAGGTCTATGAGCACCCATGTCATAGGCCATCATTATCCAGGAGCACCTATCTGCATGAGCACCCATCTGCATGAGCACCCATGCTTATGAGGTCTCCATGCCCGAGCCCACCTATAGCCATGGAGCACCCATGGAGCACCCACCTTGCCCAGGAAGTGCTTGCGGTAGATCTTGGCCGTGTGGTTCCCCTCCAGCTTTGCCCGGGCGCTGGGTGCCGGGGTCGGGGGGGACTCGGGTGCCGCGCTCAGCTGGTGGTTGGTGCCCTCGATCCAGTAACCCCCAAACTGCGGCAGGAGGATGAGGGGGAACGGCCCCTCCCGGCCCAGCACCTGCACCCACAACCCAGATGGGTGCTCAGCACCCACCATTGACCACCCCGCTGCTCGCGGGCCCTGGCACCCGTCTCTGGAGGGGAGCGGGTGCTCTACCTCGTGCACGCTGGGGTAGGGGATGTAATCCTCTTCCGTCTGCAAGACAACGGTGGGTGAAGGCCTTGCTGGCACCCATGGGTGCTGGGGTTGGTGAAGGCCTTGCTGGCACCCATGGGTGCTGGTTGGGTGCCCCCACCCTACCAGCACCTACCTTGAGCGACGGGGGGACAGCGTGGCGCTGCTGGGCCATCCTGCTGCCCTGCGGGACATGGGCGCTGTGGGTGCCCATCCCAAGGTGGGCTGATGGGGATCCCTTGGGTGGGGAGCACCCATCGGGGCTTACCTCGGGGTGGGGTGGCCGAGGGGGCGGCGGTGCTGGGTGCAGACAGGTCTATGTGGTGCGGGGGGGTCCTGGGGGGCCCATGGCGCTTCCTGGGGGCGAGGGGAGCTCCCCCACAGCCCCCTTGAGCCGCGTTAACCCTGAAGCCTACTGACGGCAGCGGGCCCCGTCACCCCGGAGGGCGCCCCCTGCGGGCGGGAGGCGGCGCGGCGCGGGGCAGCACCACGGACAGCGCCGAGCCCCGGGACCCGGCCCCGTGCAGCGGCCCCGGTGCCGGTGCAAACGGGGCCGTGCTCGCCCCCCCCTCCCCGTGCAAACGGACCCCGTCCGTGCGCGGCCGCGAACACCCGGCCCCGAGCGAGCGGGGCCCCGGAGCGAGCGGGACCCATCCCGGGGCAAACGCAACCGGGGGCGAACGCGACCCCGGTGCCAACGCGACGATGTCACCGGTCCCGGTGCAGGCAGGACCCGTGAGCCGCAGCGTGACTCCCCCCGCCACCCCCCCCCGGGCCACCCTGCGCGGTCCTGGGGGGGGTCCCCCCGCACCCCCCGCATCGCTTCGCTCCCCAGCATCGCTTCGCTCCCCCCCCCCCAGCACCCAAAGTGGGGGGAGCTCGGGGGGGGGGTGACCCAAATCTGGGGCGAGGGTGGGGGGGGGACGGGCAGAGAAGATGGGGCCGGGTTGGGGGGGATCTGGGGCAGGTTGGAGGGGGACGGTTGGGGAGGGGCAGGTTTGGGGGGCCGTTAAGGGGGGGGGGGCAGGTTTAAGGGGTAATTCATGGGGGGCAGATTTCGGGGAGGGGCAGGTTTGGGGGTGCCGGCGGGGGGGGGGGGGTTTGATCCCCCCGCTCAGGCCCGGAGCATCCCCCCCCCACCCCGCGCTACCGGTACCGGCAGCGGCTGAAGGTCACCGGGGAACGGGCCCCCCCCCGGTGCTGCACCGGAGATGGGGAGGGGGCAGGCGGGGGGTGCGGAAGGGGGGGCCCCGTCCCCGCGGAGCGGCACTTACCGGAGGGGCGGCGGGGCCGGGGCCGGGGCCGGTACCGGAGCGGAGCCGGTACCGGAGCGCAGCGGAGCGGGGGCCCCGGCGCTCGCAGCCACCGCGCCGCGTCACGTGCGGCGGGGCGGGGCGGCCCCTCCGGGGGCGGCCGGCACCGGGAACCGGCACCGGAACCGGGAACCGGCACCGGGAAACCGGGAACCCTCAACCAGGAACCGGCACCGGCGCTGGGGAACCGCAAGCGGAGAACGGCACCGGGACCCGGCACCAGGCAACGGCAACCAGGAAATGGCACCAGGACCAGGAAGCAGCACTGGAAATGGGAACCAGCAACCGGGCACCGGCAGCACCAGGGAAGGGCACTGGAACAAGGAACGGGCACCAGGAACTGGGATCTGGGACTGGGAACGGCCTCCCCCCGTCCTGGGCTCCCCCATCCCAGGATCCAGGTCCCCCCCATCGCTGCCCACAGCCGGGGACACCCCCAAACCCCTCCCTGGTCCGCAGGGAACCGTCTCCATCCTCCTGCCCAAGCTGGCACCCGGGTACCCCCCATCACCCCATGAGCCTCTCCCATAGGACACAAGGACCCCCAGCACCCACCCCCCTGGGGCCACTTTGGTGTCAGGAAGGACACCCCAGTTTGGGATCCCCAGGGAAGGGCTCCTTGGGATGCGCTGGGATACTGGGCACCAGCCCAGGAGCTGCCCCAGCCCATTGAGCATCCATGGGTGCTCCGCTTCCAGGCTCCGTAAGAACCATTCCATGTGCCACAGCCAGCGTGATTCCCACTCCCGCCAGATCCCACTTGGTCACATCCCACCATCCTTTTTGGGATGGCCCGGAGCGCGATGTGGGGCTTAAGATCCCACCCACCGCACGTGTGTGCACTTCCATTGAGGCCTCCACAGCTCAAACCACGATTTTAATGGGATAATGCTTGGAAATAACAGATACAACAGGAATTTGGGCCTTTGATCGTGTCTTGTACCCGCGGCACATCTGTCACATACGGAAACGTGGATGCAGCTCATCCCTTCCCACCGGGCTGAGAGGTTTAATTCTGCAACGTTACAAGCTCCAGAATGTTGAGAAGGTAAAAAAAAAAACCGGGGGAAAATAACAGCAAATGGAAAAAACCCCATATGGAATTTCCAAGGAATATGTACACACGCGTGGGCTTCAGTCGGGGAAGGAGGAAAGCTCCTGAAGGATGGAGCAGCTTCAGCACGCTGAATTCCTGCCACGTCTTTACCTCGGGAAAGGCTCCACGGGTCCAGACTGCCCCCCCCCCCCAAATCACCTTTTAGAGTTCCATGGCTCCCTGAGGCCGGGAATGGGCTTGGGAATGGGCAGCTCCGGTTCAGTGGAAGCGGCAGGAATGGGGAGGGAGCCTCCCGGGAGCTACAGGTGTAAAAAAGAACCGTATTTGTTAGTGCATTCCTGACAGGATGAGGGCGGAGGAGGGGAAAGGAACGCCTCTTCCCATGGGAAACACGGCACGCACCGGGGCCCCTTTGCCACCATGGGCAGCTGCGTCCGAGGGGAAAAAGCTGCTCCCCGAAGTCATTAAAACACCCAAACGGTGCTAAAATCCCCCCCAGTGCACAGGGATCCAGCGGTCATCGGCGCCCATCCGAGCTTTGGGCCATTCCGGGGCCCCGGCGGCAGGACCCAAAGGGGGTTTTGGGTGAAAGAAAGGAGGATTTGGTGTGGGAAAGAGCCAGACATTCCTCACAAGTAACAATTCCTTTACTTCCATGCTGCACTGAACGAGTAATAGCGGATCAAAGACAGGATTATCCGGAAGAAGCAGGTTGCGCCTAAAGAGTTCCTCGAGAACGGATCAAGGGGGGGTTGTTGGATGGGATCAGGACCCTCTGCAGACAACACCACGTGGGGCTGGGCCGGGGCTGGATGAAACCCCAAAGAGGGCCCCGCTGGCGCCAGGGCAGGGGGTCCTCCAGTGCAATCTGCTTTGACATAAGGCATTTTGATTTCTTTAGGGGGGGCAGTCACTTCCGAATGGGATTCTGCCTTCTGGAAGAGTCAAAGAGTTCAGTCCTGTGTCCACCTGCTCTGTTTTAATGCCCTACCATGTCAAAATCCTCTTCCCTTCTGGTTGTGCCTCTCTTGCCAATGCTTAGGAAACCATCAGTGGCCAAGTAAACCAGTCCCTGAGGAGGAGAAACAACCAGCAAGAGGTGATGATGGTCACAGGATGGAGACGATGAAGGGAGCGTGGGCTTAAATGAAGGGGGAAGGGAAAGGCAACCCCCAAACTCACCTTTAAATCCTTCTTCAGGCATACAAACTGGGGAGGGAAAGGACAAGGCATCGCGTTAGCAACCTCCCAGCAGCTGTTTCTTAAAGGATCTTTTCTACCACTGAACCTCCCATGGGCACTGACATTGTGGAATCATGGAATGGTTTGGGTTGGAAGGGACCTTAAAGCTCACCCAGCTCCAACCCCTGCCACGGGCAGGGACCCCTTCCACTGCAGCAGCTTGCTCCAAGCCCCTGTGTCCAACCTGGCCTTGAGCACTGCCAGGGATGGGGCAGCCACAGCTTCTCTGGGCACCCTGTGCCAGCGCCTCAGCACCCTCACAGGGAAGAGCTTCTGCCTAAGAGCTCATCTCAGTCTCCCCTCGGGCAGGTTCAAGTCATTCCCCTTGGCCTGTCCCTACAGGCCCCTGTCCAAAGCCCCTCTCCAGGTTTCCTGCAGCCCCTTTAGGCACTGGAGCTGCTCTCAGGTCTCCCCTTCAGGAGCCTTCTCTTGTCCAGGCTGCCCCAGCCCAGCTCTCTCAGCCTGGCTCCAGAGCAGAGCTGCTCCAGCCCTCGCAGCATCTCCATGGCCTCCTCTGGCCTCGCTCCAGCAGCTCCACGTCCCTCTTGTGCTGCTGCCCCAGAGCTGGAGCAGGGCTGCAGGGGGGGTCTCCCCAGAGCGCAGCAGAGGGGCAGGATCCCCTCCCTGAGCTGCTGCTCACGCTCTGGGGGTGCAGCCCAGCACAGGGGGGGTTCTGGGCTCAAGCGCTCACTGAAGCTGGGTCATGGGGAGCTTCTCATTGACCAGCACCCCCAGGTCCTTCTCCTCAGGGCTGCTCCCAATGCAGTCTCAGCCCAGTCTGTGTTTGTGCTTGGCCTGGTCCCAGCCTTGCAAAACAAAGCTTCAGCACCTCCATTTTCAACCCAAACCCAACACAACCCTTGCCCACCAACCCTTCTCCCACATCCCAGTGGTGAGGTGCCTTCCCTGAACCCCAAAGCTTCCAAGGTGTCCCCCACCCCTCACCTTGCATAACGTCGTCCATTGCTGCATAATCTGCAATGGGTTCATCAGCCTGGAAAACAAAGTGGAGCAGGGGATTAATGAGGAATCACCCTCATGTGGAAGCTCACAGCCCTGCTCGGGGGGGAGCAGGGACCAGCTCTCTTGCCCCAAAACCATCTGGGAACAAGAGGGGAGGACTCACTCCCTAATTTAGCCGTATTTCGGGCTGGGACACACACAGCTCAGCAGCAAAATCCACCTAAGAGATGCTCTTTAAACAACCAAGCTAAAGCAAAGAGGCTTTTCCTCCTCTGAGAAGAAGGACCTCATGAAACCAAGCCACCGAGCAGCCACGGATGGGCACATCTATCCCCCAGCACTTTCCACACGCGCCACAAGGTGTTTCCCTTTGGATGTACGAAACCCCAGCTCAATTCCCCGTGTTATCAGGCTCGATTTGAGCAGCCCCAGCCTCACGTTACCTTTAACAAGATGACGGACTCGGGGATGACTCCCAAGCTGCCCAGTGTCGCCGTGTCGTCGCTCAGCATCTTCCCATCGATGGACAAGTTCTGGTCGAAGGGAGCAACTGAAAATGCATGCATGATCTGTGCCAACACAATGAGACAGGCTCACTGGGTGCTGAGGGAAACACCACACTGCTGAGCTGCACAAGAACACGTCCACAAGAGCAACACGCGCCTTCCCATGCCCTGCGGGCCTTTATGCTCCTTCCTTCCATCCCCTCCTGGCCGTGCGCTCCCGGATGCTGCGTTTTCCTCCTCTGTTCCATGGAGGAAAACCCCCTTACCTGGATTTTCAGCTCCTTCAGGGTCTGGTTAGCAGAAACGAGCAGCGCTTTCTCCCCTCGGACCTTGCGGTGCCGGGTGCTTCGCCGGATGCCTTGTTTTTGGTAAGGGATGTAGCTCTGGTGCGAGATCTTCTGGCGCTTCGCCCCGCCGTTGGTCTAGGAGCAAGAGGGAAGAGAATCCAAATAGCAGGAGCTTAAGGTTGGGATTAGAGGGAAAAGCACAACCTCCCCACACCCCGGCCTGTGTTCCAGGTGAGTTGGTCATGCGAGGGAAGGCACAGAGTGCTGCAAAGCCCTTTGGAAAGCAAAGTGAAGCGTGCAAGGATCAAGAGGAGCGAGGGATTTGCCTTGAAGCCTCGGTTCCTGCTCCTACACTAGTGCAGGGTGGGCACCAGCCAAGCACAGCAGTCACCATCAGTACCTGCTCCCTCCGAAACAACTCGGTGGTGTGGTGCCACCCTTGAAATGAGATTTAGACACTGGTTTTGGCCTGCTCGTGGTTAAGGGAGGAGGAAGGGGCTGTCCCACCATGCTGCCTCGAGGGGACGATGCACAACCCAAGGGACCTGGTGGTGGTTTCGATCTCTACCTGGTTAAAATCTGGGTCTTGCTCCCCCTCTGGCTTGTTTTCCTCCCTTTCCTCTTCCGCTTCTGAGCTGCTCACGTTGAGCTCCGGAGCAGCGTCCTTCATTACCTGAAGTCATAAAAACCATTCTCCATAACTAACCCGCCAGCATCATCCCAAAGCCTGTCACAGCCCGGGATGCCACCTCAGCCCGAGGAGCTCAGACAGAGCAGGAAGAACATGGGAGCTTGCTCCACGTGCTCTGCAAAGTCTTCTCCACCCCCTCCCCATCTGCACTGAACCACGGGGGGATTCGGAACAAGCTTCTCCATTGAACTGCAGGTGCTTCCTGCTGCTCAGGACCTTCCCTCCTCTCCAGGCAAAGTCTCCAGGGGCCTGGACTGATTTCTTTGCCATTAGCTGGCTGCCTCTCTGGTTCATCTAAGTGTATTATGAAAGCCCTAACGCAGAGAAAGGAGTGTTAGCCCCGAATCAGACCCTCATCCAGCCCTGCAGCAGAGCCACAGAGGCACTCAGCACCATTATTTATGAGCCTGGAGGCTGTAAGTAAATGAAATCTAAATAATTTACACAAGCATATAAATCAGGAGGCTGCTCAGTTCCACGTAGGTCACTCCAGGAGGCACGGATCTGCCAGATGACAATTCCCATCCAAGCTTTGGCTGGAGCTGGGGATTGCAGGAGCCCTGGGGATGGTGCGCTCCATCCAGGAGCCTGAGAACTCACTTCTCCATCAATGTATTTACAGTTAACGATGCAATCCCAGCTCCCAAACATCCAGCAGCAGCCACAGCCTCCCCAGAGCCCTTCGGATTCCAGCAGTGCTGCCCTGCATTGATTTTACACGGCTGCAGCACGGGCAATGGGATGGAAGCGCTGCCTGGCTCTGCTCTTGCAGAACTCTCCTCCCCTCTCTCCGACTCCAGCTGCTCAGCAAAGAAAAGCTGCCTCTTGTTTGCCAGCCCCACGTGCGAGCTCCATCCTGCCCAGCACCAGGGGAAAAAACCAAGCAACCAACCCTCCTCTGCACCAGAGCCAAGATACAGCCTCAGGATGCAGCCCCGAGCCAGGCTGCAAACCCAGAGCTGATGAATCATGGAATCAAGAGTGGTTTGGGTTGGAAGGGACCTTAAAGCCCATCCAGCTCCAACCCCTGCCACAGGCAGGGACCCCTTCCACTGGAGCAGCTTGCTCCAAGCCCCTGTGTCCAACCTGGCCTTGAGCACTGCCAGGGATGGGGCAGCCACAGCTTCTCTGGGCACCCTGTGCCAGCGCCTCAGCACCCTCACAGGGAAGAGCTTGTGCCTAAGAGCTCATCTCAGTCTCCCCTCGGGCAGGTTCAAGCCATTCCCCTTGGCCTGTCCCTACAGGCCCTTGTCCAAAGCCCCTCTCCAGGCCTTTTGTTGGCCTCCTTAAGGCACTGAAAGGCTCAAGGCTGTGCTGTGTGCTCTACAGCTCAAAACCACAGCAGAAACCATCCAGCCTCCACCAACCTGCAGTTCTCTGGGCTCCAGCTCCTCCCTTACACTGGCAGGGATGTAGAGGCAAAAAACCCAACTCCACGCTGTGAAGGTGCAGGAACACCTTTAGCTGAGCTTGCCCGTGAGCCTTGATTTCCCCCTTAAAGCACAGACTAAGCCCTAAGGAGGGAGATTTACTGTAACCAGCTTTTGGGTGCATGTAAAGCCAATTCTAGACCCGAAATCGATTCTTAAAGGCCCCAGCAAAGCAGAGACATAGTTCCCAGCTTGACAAGGGATCCTGAACCCCATCTCCACCTTTGCTGCTACTTCCTCAGCACGGAGGTTAAGAGTTCACTTCTATCTAGGAATAAACGTCACTTGAGCAACTAGGAAAGGAAATAACAAATACTGGAGGGGGAGGAGAACAGGTAGAGCCTGGGAAGACCATTATGAAGTCAGAAATAGTTACACCAGTGCTTAAAATAACCCAAGCTGGACACATCCATGAAGATAACCCGGTAATGCAAAGGAGTCGGTTTGGCAAAAGGAAACCTGGAGGAGGCCAAATTGTCCGAGCAGCTACAGACAGAGCTTTCCCATCTGCTGTTTGTGCCAAAGCGATAGGAGCTGCAGAGCTGGGTGCTTCCTGCCTGCAGAGAGCAGCCCACCACCACTAGTGTCCCCCCAGCAGGTCCCAGCCCCATGGGGACACAGCAGGCCATGGCGGCTGGCTTGCCACCACATCTGGATTCTTCTCTGGATGCTCAGCACAGCTCCTGTTCAGTGAAACAGAGCCAGGAGGAGCAAGGAGAGCCCGTACCTTCTTATTATCCACCACTTTATGGATGTAGATGGTTGCCTGGGTGTACTCACGCAAGTCCCGCTGCTGTTGGCACAACAGCCCTTCTCTGCACTCCGGACAGAGCTCTGGGGAGGCAGAGACAAAATGCATTTCATTGCTTCAGCTCCTTGGAGATCCCAGCCCAACAACTCCGAGCATCCGCCAAGCTCCACGTTTACCACCCATCCCCTTAGATGCGAGCCTTTAGCCCATTGCCCAGAGAGCTGGCACAGAACAGAGCCCAGGGAGCAGCAGAACATGCACTCACGGGGCTCAGAGGTGTAAAGGGCACCCTCGGGGTCCGCCCCGGGCGCTGCTGTCCGGGTGATTTTGATGACGTGATCCACAACAAAGAGTTTTTGAATCCTCTCCCACTCGCTGGGCCATATCAGAGCTATACTGTGCAAAGGAACAAGAACGTGCTTTATGACATGGAAAAGCCAAGCCCTGAGCTGCCCAGCAGCCTCCCCTGTTGCTTTTAGTCTTGTTAAGGAAAGCAAAGCTCCAAAAATCAATCCCTAACTCCAGCTACACACGAGGGCCTGAACACCCAAGATAACAGGGAAACAGCAGCGTGCTGTTAGTGATGCTGCTCTGCTCCAGTCACGCCGGGGGGAGGCTGGAGGAGGAGAAGGAGAGGAGAGGAGAAGGAGAAGGCGAGGAGAGGAGAAGGAGAAGGAGAAGGAGAGGAGAGGAGAAGAGAGGAGAGGAGAGGATCTGCTACTTTTAGTGCTGCATCACTGCAGAAGCAACGCTACGGAGCATGAACTCCAGCCCAGTGTCCAGCGCTCCGGGGGGCAAGTCCCATGGAAGGCAAAGTGTGAGGAAGCCGGATGTTTCTATGCCTTGGTCAAATTCAGGGGAGTTGATTGTTAGGAACCAGCCAAGCTGAAGTAAGCTCTTTTTTCTTCCTGACCCAGCATGCTCTGACAATTTAGGTGTTGCCTTGCATGAAGGCTAAGGAGGGTCTGAGCAAGCTTATGTGTTAATTTCTTCAAGGACAAGCATTTGCTCCTTGTGTTGCTGCAGCTCAACGCAGCTCCGGGAACGCTCCCCAGGATGACAACACCCTTCAAAGGCACCCACATGAAGAGAAGAAACTCACAGTTTGGAGTCTTCTTTGGTCATAGAAGCGTAGGTGAACATGAGGCCTCCGTGGGGGCAGAGGAGAGCGCTGTTCCCTACCGAGGACACGGGGCTGCAGCGCGTTGGCCTCCTGCGCAGGTAAAGGGAAGCGGTTTGCAAAGCGCGGTTCAGGTTATCCCACAAACCCCACAACTCTGCAGGCAGCCAGGAAGGAATCAGAGGTGAGTGTTTACAGGAGGCATTCCAGCTGGGAATATGAAAGCACTGATGAGGAAATCAGATCTGCGTGCCTGTGAGCTGCAGAGATTTCCATCTCCAGCAGCAGCCTGTGGAAGCAGGACTGAGCAGTGACCTCTGCCTGGGATCCAGACAGATGAACAAACTAATCAGGTTCCCATGTAATCCCACCATCTGGTTGAGACACGATAAACAAGGAAATGCAGGTTCCTCGCAACGTATTACAGCTAATCCAAGCTCTGCAGAGAGCAGCTTCCTTGTTCCCACCCAGGGAAACTCACCGCACCGGGACTCAAAAGCAAAACTCATTGACAGGAATAAAAAGCACCAAAATCCCCCTCCAGCCAAGTTACCTGACAAATTTCCTCCACTCTTCCACAAAGAACTGCGAAACGATGTACAGCTCATCTGTCTCCTGGAGGGGAAAAGGAGGGGGGGAAAAGGCTCTTTTGTTAATTAATCCCACAACAGAGAGGCGATGACTGCTCAGTGCTTTCTGCAGCGCTCATTCTCCTCCAGCCCTCAGTGGCTTCACCATGACAACTCCATCCAAGCGCGCTGGGAAAGCCAAGCTAAATAATTTGGGATCAAGTACTAAGCACTTACATTACTAATCTGGTGTTTATTGCAGAGTTAGTTTAGCTTTAGATCCAATTACCTCTAATTCACAGCAGGACACAGGCACTTCCCCTGCAGCAGCTAAGACGCCCCAGACTGTTCTCGGGGACTAAAGCAGACACTCCTCTGCACCTCTGGGATGTTTCAATCTCCCTTCTCCACCTCCACATTAAACCACTCTGCTTATTTTCCTCCTCAGATCTCAACTGTTTTGGATCAGGAAAACTCAGAAAGCTTGAGGGAAAGATCCTCAGCTCTTCTCTATCAGGATCCCTTGGGAAATTCAAAGGGAGTGGAGGATGCAGCCTCACTGCCTGGAGAGACCTTCCTGTTCTGAGCTGCCCCAGGGTGACAGGCTCCAGCTTTCCATCACCTACTCCAGCTCCAAAAGCAGACCCAACCCTCAAACACCACCAGTAGGACAGGGCACATCTTCAGCTTAGTGCTTCCCATTTAAACCCTTCTGAGGTTCCCCAGTTCGGAGACATGGACCTGTATTGACCTTGATATTAATTCCTGGCTGGAGAAGGCACCCGGGAACAGCAAACTGACCTGGCACATTGGAGCCACCGAGGCACCTGCCAAAGACCTTGGCAGGACCTCAGTGCCAATCATTAATCAGTGAGAGGTCCTGGAGCCAAGGCGTGGAGCCAGTGGCTTGTGCCATGTCTTTAGAGCTGCCTGAAAGCCCTGGAGAGCTCCAGACTTGTCCGAGAGGTCTTTGAACCCCAGCCTGGATTGGATTGGAAGGGACCTTAAAGCTCATCCAGCTCCAACCCCTGCCACGGGCAGGGACCCCTTCCACTGGAGCAGCTTGCTCCAAGCCCCTGTGTCCAACCTGGCCTTGAGCACTGCCAGGGATGGGGCAGCCACAGCTTCTCTGGGCACCCTGTGCCAGCGCCTCAGCACCCTCACAGGGAAGAGCTTCTGCCTAAGAGCTCAGCTCAGTCTCCCCTCGGGCAGGTTCAAGCCGTTCCCCTTGGCCTGTCCCTACAGGCCCTTGTCCCAAGCCCCTCTCCAGGTTTCCTGCAGCCCCTTTAGGCACTGGAGCTGCTCTCAGGTCTCCCCTTCAGGAGCCTTCTCTTGTCCAGGCTGCCCCAGCCCAGCTCTCCCAGCCTGGCTCCACAGGAAGACTTGCTCTTGCACAGCCATCACTTCTATTTTCAGGGCTCCAGCATTTAGGGAAGTTCCCTTGAGCTGCTGGGATGCAGGAGGGTGCTGGAGCCCACGTAAATTCTGTCTGACCAGCAGCACAATGTGGCTTGCACATGAAAGCCGCCTCCACCGGCCCAGCCACACCATTGCAGTCCTTGCAGGGGCGGATGTAACCACAGCAGCAATATTGATGGTGCTTATCTGGCTGAGTGTGGGCCAGCCACAGCTCCGCTGGCACAGGAGAGCAGCTCGTGCGGCTTCAGCAGAGCTCTGCACCAGCACAGCTGATGGGGAAATCACACCTCGGCACAGCTCACGTGTGAGCTCCGCTGGCACGGGCTCGCGGGTACCAGCAGCCTCTCTCACAGGCAAAAGAGATGCTCTTAGAAGGGATGAAAGCACTTAAAACCCTCCCCCAAGCCCTGCTATGGTGCCCTCCTCCCCATACCTGAGGCCAGCTGCCCAGGCAAGGTCTGCATTTATCATGGAACAGGTTCTGGAGAGAAGTCTTCTGCTCGCTGGCCATCATCTTATGCAGAGCTTCGTTCTCCTCCCCTTCGCGCTCCAAGATCTGCACGGAAGAGTCAATAACAGCAGAGCTTCAGCTCCTCACTGCTGTCAAATGTGCCATTACCTTCTGGGTCACATCAGAACCAGAAACACGACCGTGTATTTACAGTCAACAAGAGGTTGTTTGGCAAATACCTTGCACTGGGAACAGCACTCTTTATTATTTGGGAATTCAGGGGCCTTTGGAAAGTATTGCTTGAGTTTCTCCCAGGCTTCCTTGGAAACCACCCTGCGTTCGTTCTCGGATATGCACAAGCCACCTGCAGGGACAGAGCCAAGAGAAGGGCTTTGCTCTCCAGTGCTCAGCGACACAGCGCAGCACTGACCAGATGCAAGAGATTGCAGGGTATCAGTGTGGGGGAAGAGATTCACACACCGTGTCAGCAAACCAGAGCACAACCGACACACAAAGTCACCTTCAACTCCTTTATCGTTTCCCTGTTCAGACAGGAAAATAACCCAATGTGACTTTAATTCCTGAAAACGTCCTCTAGATTCCAGAGCTCAGGAACCGAGCAGCTGATCAAACACAAGCGGTGTTAGGGAGATGAGGAAAAGCACAGATGTGCTGCAGAGGGTTGCTGCATGCTGGTCCTGGCTGTCCACACCCGCATCTGTATGGGGACTGCACTTCCCAAGCTGCTCGCTGATCCCATGGCCCATTGAACAGGAGCCAGGTGCTTTCCTCACCCTTGAAAAACCAAGACCACCACTGTATGACCTCAGATGGCTTCATGCGCCCTATCCAAGCACCTCAGGATTGGAAAGGATGGATTTACACCCAGATCTGCTCTAAGGAGTGATGGGTGTGAAGATACAAAGAGGTTTTTACCAGTACCCCCCAGACCATGCAGTTATGCTCAAGCAGCTCAAAACAACCCACAAATGGTTTATCACAGAATCCCAGAGTGGTTTGGGTTGAAGGGACCTTAAAGCTCATCCAGCTCCAACCCCCTGCCACGGGCAGGGACCCCTTCCACTGCAGCAGCTTGCTCCAAGCCCCTGTGTCCAACCTGGCCTTGAGCACTGCCAGGGATGGGGCAGCCACAGCTTCTCTGTACAAGAGGCATTCGTGCTCGTTGCTTTAGGGACGGCAGGAGCAGAAAGTTCCCACTCACACATCTGGACACCGTGTGTACATGTGACAACACGTGCTCCGGTAGACAAATAAGGCTTGGGAAGACCGGAGCAGGCGAAACCTTGAGGATCCAACTTGATGATCTCCAAGGGGAAAGCACAACCGCAGCTCCCTATGGGAGAGCAGCTGGGAAGCTGAAGGGAGAAAGCAGAGGAGCAGCTGCAACACTGCGATGCAAACCGGATTTGGATGCAGCATGGGAATATTCAGGCCTAAATGTGGGTTTCACCAGCAAGAGGGAAGCAAAACAGCAAAGTCACAGCGCTGAGCAGGGTCCAGCCAAGGGCACAAACGCCTCATTATCCACTTTTCTATAGCCGGAGAAGCTACAGAAAGAAGACGAGGAGAAAAGGCTCCTTCTCCCTCTTTAACATTACAGGCAGCTCCTCAGGCACCCGGACCCGGCGGCTTTCCTCACTCCTGGATTTCTGCCAGCCCTAAAGAGGAGAAAATAGCAACGCTCCCCTCCTGCTTTTCCTTAATAAACAAAGTCAGGCGGGACCGCATCACCGCAGCGTTGGCCACTGCGTCTTCAGCAAACGTGACCAAATGGCCCAGCTTTACAACACAAGGAGGCTGCTTCCCAAGGCTGGGGGGAATCCAGCTTGTCCAGCTTAGTGCCTGGACACTGCATGGCTCATGAAAACGGGTTAATTTGCTGCTGAGCGGAAAGAGGTGGAGAAATCAGATCTGGATGGGCAGGGAACAAGTGCTTTGCCATCTGGAAGATGATGAGCCTGACCAGTGACCCCCTCCCACCATCCAGGGACACGCTTTGGGCACAGGCATCAAAGGATTCTTCACTTGGTATCTGGAAGGAATTATCCACTGAGGTTGGGCAGCTACTGGAGAGTGAAGAATTGCAGCAGGGATGCAAAGGGATTTCTGCAGGGAACGCCGGGATGGCACGTCTGGAGCACAGCCAGACCTCGTGGATAAAGCAATGGCTTTCCCAGGCCTACCACCAAGGCGCTTCCTCCACAGCAAAATGAAAGCCATGGGATGGAGACCACAGACTTGCTGATACGCTCCAGAGGGGGAATTTTAAAGGTGGAAAGGCTGATTTCCATGAGGAATTGGGGTGAGCTCAACACGATGCAATCTGACCTGCCAGCAGCCCCCTTATTTAATAGTGCTCATTCTGATATGACCCAAAGTCACAGATCAAGTAGCAATTCACCACCAGAACATGTTCAGGGGCCTCCTGGCCTATTCTTGTCATGTCTGGCTACATTCGATGTTTCACCACTATGCTGAATGCTTTTATTTAATGGGAGCAGCCTTGTGGCAATGGGAATAACAGCTCTGAACAGCAAACGCCATGTCAAAGCGCTCAGCCACTTTAAACCGAGGCTTTCTCAAGCCATTACTCGACATCCTTGCTCAGCCTCGATGACAGGAGGTGTGTGGCTGATTTATGGCAGGTTTCCTTCTTCCTAGGAACAAGATGGAGCATTCCCAACAAGGAAATTGATGCCTACAAACGGGAGCTTAGTAAGAGTTATGTCTGGGAGCAACTTACGAGCTAGCAAAGGGCCATTTAAACAGCAGGGTAGCCAAGGATGTTGCTAATGAACCGTCACGTAGGAAAACAACCAAGGCTGGGGCAGAGCCTTGTATAAACAGACACCAAGAGCAGCAGGTCGGTAAGTCAATATCCTCAGCACTCCCAGATAACCCCCGTTTCCACAGAGGTTAGGTAAGTGCTCCTGATTTCATGTAAACCAAGGGGATAAATGGATGCTCTCAGCTCTCACCTTGACCGATTGCACCACGTTTTATTCCTAAACACTTTCAGAGCTTTCAAGCAGCTGCAGATCTTTGGCGCTGCTCTCGCTCCATCACGTCATCACGGACTCATAAAGTTCAACAAGGACAAGTGCAAGGTCCTGTCCTTGGGTTGGGGCAATCCCAAGCACAAACAAAGGCTGGGCTGAGAAAGCATTGAGAGTAGCCCTGGAGAAGAAGGACCTGGGGGTGCTGGTCAATGAGAAGCTCCCCATGACCCAGCTTCAGCGAGCGCTTGAGCCCGGAAACCCCCCCTGTGCTGGGCTGCACCCCCAGAGCGTGAGCAGCAGCTCAGGGAGGGGATCCTGCCCCTCTGCTGCGCTCTGGGGAGACCCCCCCTGCAGCCCTGATCCAGCTCTGGGGCAGCAGCACAAGAGGGACGTGGAGCTGCTGGAGCGAGGCCAGAGGAGGCCATGGAGATGCTGCGAGGGCTGGAGCAGCTCTGCTCTGGAGCCAGGCTGAGAGAGCTGGGCTGGGGCAGCCTGGACAAGAGAAGGCTCCTGAAGGGGAGATCTGAGAGCAGCTCCAGTGCCTAAAGGGGCTGCAGGAAACCTGGAGAGGGGCTTGGGACAAGGGCCTGTAGGGACAGGCCAAGGGGAATGGCTTGAACCTGCCCAAGGGGAGACTGAGCTGAGCTCTTAGGCAGAAGCTCTTCCCTGTGAGGGTGCTGAGGCGCTGGCACAGGGTGCCCAGAGAAGCTGTGGCTGCCCCATCCCTGGCAGTGCTCAAGGCCAGGTTGGACACAGGGGCTTGGAGCAAGCTGCTCCAGTGGAAGGGGTCCCTGCCCCTGTCAGGGGTTGGAGCTGGATGAGCTTTAAGGTCCCTTCAACCCAGACTATTCCATGTATCTCTGGTTCTCTGTCACTTCACTACTAATAGATCCTCCCTTCCACACCCCAGCACTTCCCGCAGCATCTCTGCCTTTACACTCTTTTCCCTGCCTTACCAAATCTGGGCTGCAAGGTGACAGCTGACTTGCAAATAAAGTTTGCGTGCCAAGAAACACCAGGAAAACGAGAATTAAGCACATTTCTGCACTAACAACTCGTGCTGGCCTCAGAGAGAGCAAAGGCTACAAGGTTAATGCCTTGAGCAGTGGGCAACAACAGAAACATTCAGCTCCATCCCCCGGACAGACTCACCATGTGGGCAAACGATGTCTTCATTAAAATTTAACTCCTCTTCCTCCTCTCTCTTCTCTTCATTGGATTCATCTAATTAAAGGAAACAACAAAAACCCCAACCCATGAAGACTGCAGTTTCCTCTCTTAAGAAAGGAACAATCTTTGGGCAAAGGAGCGCGGTTGCCTTCCAAATTGCGGCAAAACCCTCAACCCAAGGGAATCTTTGGAAGGAAATTTGCTGTTCTCCGCTGTCATGGCCCCCAGGCAGGCGGGATTACAGCCTACAGCCCACGTAGGAGCGCTTTGAAGTGCCTGCAGCACAAGCCTGCCCTTTGTGAGACTACAAAGGACACATTTGTTAGGGTGAAAACACCACAGGGGTTCCCTGCTCCCAGGGATCCGAGTTTAACCTAAACACAGGCTAGGTGAGAGCACAGGGAGCGGAAACCTGCCGGCAAACATCAGTGCCCTCTTTGCCTTGTGGATGCTGATCTAAACCAGATGCTGCCTGACAAACCAAGGGGCAGCCTGCCAGGGGGAGATAAGCCCCACATTAATCCACAAATGATAGTTAAGAACTGAAGCTCCGTAGTAATTCAGTTGGTCCCTGAACTGAAGCATCATAAACGCAGTACGCTGTTAGTAAGGGTCCCTACCTGACCTGCCAGACAAGCACGTTGGCTTGTGAGTACTACTCAGAGCTGCAACCTGTTGCGGAACCACCCCTGAGGAATGAGGAGTGGAAACTCAAGTACTCTTCTGCACTGAGTGCTCCACCAGCACTGGGTATGATCAGAGGGCTGTGGTGCTCTCAGAGCCGTCAAGCCCAAGATCAATGCCATCAGCCCACCATCGCCACTTGCATCCAAGCAAGCTTCTTGGCCTCAGTTCTGAAACTAAAAGCTCAACAAAATATTCAGTTTCTAAAGGTTTAAAGAGCAGAGGGCAAATAAATCCCCATCTATTCTTATAATACTCAAGATATGGGTATAGAATAGAGGTTTTTTTCTCCTAGCCTGTTTTCCCAGTGCTGCTTTACACTGTTCATCCATACACCATCAATAAACATCATCAAGGTAATTTTCATGCTTCTTTCCCCCCTGGGCTCCCTCGTTCAGATAAAAGCAGATGAAAAGATCATGGGGTCTGGGGTGGTGATTTTACACAGCTTTGTAAAACTACAAAACTACTTATCTTCTCAGGGTGTGAAGATCACCCAGCACTTTTGAAGCTTATCAAATCAAAAGCTCTTTAAATGAAGGAGCTTTTTATGTGCTTTATTATCCTTTCCTCCCAACTCATACAAGGAAAGCCAAACAGCTACAGGAGCACCCAACGTGTCTTTTGTTAGGAGGTATCAGGCTGTGGGTCTCCACAGCAGCAGAACTACCTTTGCTTTGTGCGTTTCCATTTATTTTCCCATTACTGTGCTCCGTGTCTTCATCTTGATCATTTAACTGCTCCAGAGCCAGCTGACGCCAGCTCCTCAAGGATGCTTTTCCAACCCAGAACCCGTCATTCCTGCAGAGAGACAACAGTGCTGGCAACGCAAATCACATCTCTAGTAGGAGGTGTCCCTGCCCATGGCAGGGGGTTGGAACTGGATGATCTTAAGGTCTCTTCTAACCCACACCATTGTGATTCTATGCTCTATTTAAGCACTTCTCAACCCCCTCTGACAACATTAGATAGCATCAGGACTTACATACCCCTTGACTGTGATCTTCAGCAGGTTGGTCACAGCTTTGTAGTCTTCGTTTAAGCGGTTCTTCAGCCGCAGGATTCGACACCTTTCCACCACGCAGTCCTTGCAAAGTGCTTTCACTGGGGTGACAGGGGAAAGAAACACGACTTATCACACACGTGGCTGAGCTTCTGGCTGGTTTGAAGGTGCTCAGACACGCAGGCAACTATCCCGCCTCGAGACCGGAGGTTTCACATGGAAATGAGGAGAGCCCTGGGGTCACTGCCAGATCAGGGCACATTTGCAGGTTAAATGAGCACAAAACACTTCAGAGGTGGGATCTGTTCTGCTGGCTTCACAGCTCTCCAGTACCAACAGTCTGCAATTCCAGCTGCGAGCTAGGGCATGCCAACACGCAGCCAGGGGAGCCAAAAGGCAGGAGGGATTAGGCATATTGCAAGAAAAAAACCCATATTGTGGCACTTTGAGGTTAAAGCCAGAAATAACCCCCCCTCCTGCAAAGCTACACTGGAGCAACAGGAGCGGAAACCCTCCAGCTGGGCATGTGTTTTCCTCTGGGAGCAAGAGGGGCACATCCAGGGAACAAGCTGGAGAAAGCAGTGCATCCATCCATCCATCCATCCATCCACCCATCCCTCCCTCCCTCCCAGCCCTACTCCACAGACAGAGCCACGGGCGACCTTCCAGTTGACTAATAAATGCTGCCCTGGTTGCTCTCCACAAAGACTGCCTGCGTCACAGCACTTGCTGCTGGTTCTGTTTCTTCCCTATAAGCTCCTCGTAGCAGCTGAGCTAATTTGGTCTCAGCGGGAGTCACGGAGCTCCTTCACAAAAGGAACTAAGCCTGGGGCTCAATTAAGGGATGCCCAAAGATGACTGGGGCTGGGCTGACCCCAAAACTCAAGACGTGTGACAAATGCCCACAACACAAGCATGCAGGCTATCAGGAACGTGCTTTCCTTGAGAGGCAGCTCAGGACAGGCTAGAAGTGACAGACAAGGATTTATTTGCTTGGCCTGCATATATCCATGCTGCTGGCTCCAGGGAATGCTGCCCGCACAGGATCTGTAGGCACTGCAGGTACAGACAAGAGTCTGAGGGGTTGCATGTGCAAGTGAATAAGTTCACAGAACCTGCCAAGTCTTACATTTAAGTCGCTTTCTCAGAAGTCCCTCCATGAGCAGCTCTTCTAAATGGAAAAGTCAGGAATGAAACAGACCCAAGTCCCAGACAGGCTGGGCTGCACCCCCAGAGCGTGAGCAGCAGCTCAGGGAGGGGATCCTGCCCCTCTGCTGTGCTCTGGGGAGAACCCCCTGCAGCCCTGCTCCAGCTCTGGGGCAGCAGCACAAGAGGGACGTGGAGCTGCTGGAGCGAGGCCAGAGGAGGCCATGGAGATGCTGCAAGGGCCGGAGCAGCTCTGCTCTGGAGCCAGGCTGAGAGAGCTGGGCTGGGGCAGCCTGGACAAGAGAAGGCTCCTGAAGGGGAGACCTGAGAGCAGCTCCAGTGCCTGAAGGGGCTGCAGGAAACCTGGAGAGTTTAGGGACAGCACAAGGGGAATGGCTTGAACCTGCCCGAGGGGAGACTGAGCTGAGCTCTTAGGCAGAAGCTCTTCCCTGTGAGGGTGCTGAGGCGCTGGCACAGGGTGCCCAGAGAAGCTGTGGCTGCCCCATCCCTGGCAGTGCTCAAGGCCAGGTTGGACGCAGGGGCTTGGAGCAAGCTGCTCCAGTGGAAGGGGTCCCTGCCCGTGGCAGGGGTTGGAGCTGGATGAGCTTTAAGCTCCCTCCAACCCAAACCAGTCTGGGATTCTATGGTTCTATGGCTGCAATCAGACCAACTGTAGCTGTTTGAACGTTAACATCTGCATGTGAACCAAATCACCCAGTGCAGCACAAAAAGCAATAAAGTTCTGATGATGAAGGATAGGTCTGGGACCAGAACAAGGCCCTAAACTGTGTTCAGACCATGAGTTGGAGAAGGCGTTTTGTAGCTGACTCCTTACCATTCAGCCGGGGCCCTCCTCCGTATCTCCTGTAGAAGAAGTCAGCCACGTACTCCGATATCCTCTTCATGATGGATATTTTGTCGGGATGGAGCTTGCCATGGGAGCAGAGGCAAGCCGTGTTATCTATGGGTTTGGGAGGAGTGGACTCATCCAGCCATTTCTGCAGCCACTCCAGAGAGATGAAGTCGTACGGGGAACCTGGGAGGCGAAAAAGCACAAAGAGAAACAAGCCCGCACGTGTCAGCGAAGGCACAACGCAGCAGATGGTGTTTTATAATTACTCTGATATTAAACAGCACTTTTAAAACTCCACAAGCTATCAGTGTTGGTTAAACCCCTCTGTTCAGTTCGCACACAGCCACTACAGCTTCCCCCGGCCAAGCCTCATCTCAGCATCACGCATTTAGGAGATAGGTGCTATGTGAAGTTAAGATACGCAAGAGTAAGCGGTCAGTTCAAATTCAAGCAATCCATATGGAAGCCCAGAGCGCTCCAAGTCACACTGCTAAACCTTGAGGGGCTTACAGGAGAGCAGTCGAGGAAGGGCAAGGATTTTCCTATCAGCCACTGAGGCACAGATATAATACCATATGGACATGGAGCTGCTGGAGCAAGTCCAGAGGAGGCCACAAGGATGATCAGGGGCTGGAGCAGCTCCCGTATGGAGCCAGGCTGAGAACACTGGGGCTGTTCAGCCTGGAGAAGACAAGCTGCGTGGAGACCTCAGAGCAGCTTCCAGTGTCTGAAGGGGGCCTATAGGGATGCTGGAGAGGGACTCTTCATTAGGGACTGCAGTGATGGGACAAGGGGTGATGGGTTCAAACTGAAACAGGGGAAGCTCAGGTTGGAGATAAGGCAGAAGCTCTTCCCTGTGAGGGTGCTGAGGCGCTGGCACAGGGTGCCCAGAGAAGTGGTAAATGCTCCATCCCTGGCAGTGTTCAGGCTTGGAGCAAGCTGCTCCAGTGGAAGGTGCCTCTGCCCATGGCAGGCGGTTGGAACTGAAGGAGTTTTAAGGCCCCTTCCAAAGCAGTCTGGGATTCTATGGTTTAAGCTGTGATCAGCCATTAAAGGCTCATTCTAGAACAACCTCATTGGGTTACATTGAAAAATAAAAGGCAACAACATTAAATAGACAAGGTCAGTGCTTGCCCCATCCCTTCAGCACCCAACACTCCAGTGTTATTCTGGGCTGCTCTTGCCACTTGGGGTGAGACGTCCGTGTGCATTTTACCATTTACAGTGCAAAGGGGCCCTGGCTCAAATGTTTAGAAGGTGCAGAGCACAAACCACGGCTCAGCAGCAGCTGTAGGAGCAGTGAAACAGCTTTGGGTGAAGCCAGGTATCTCAGTGGGCACAGGGTGCCCAGAGAAGCTGTGGCTGCCCCATCCCTGGCAGTGCTCAAGGCCAGGTTGGACAAGCTGCTCCAGTGGAAGGGGTCCCTGCCCGTGGAAAGGGTTGGAAGGGACCTTAAAGCTCACCCATGATTCTATGACTTAATACCAAGACCTGCTGTTGATGTGCAAACCCTTCTTTGAGGTGATTGGGAAATGAGGAGGAAATGAAGCCTGTTCTACGCTGACACAAGGAAAGCGGTTCTGAAACCAAGGAGAAACATCACCCTTGGTTCCATTCACGAAATGAACACAGATCCTTAACGTTTTGAACAAAGGAGCAACAGAGAAGCTACAGGAAAACACTTTGTCTTCCAGCCTGCCCCGGCTCCTTGTGAAGCCGGGCTTCAAACCCCCTGTTCCTCTGCAGCACATCCCAGCAGTATTCCCATCTTACGCAACGCCAGCCACACAGCCATGACCTCCAGAGAATCGCGGCGCTGTCAGAGCTGCTTTGCTACTTTGGGATCAAAGTGCCTCCCCCAGAAAGTGCCTTTTTCTGGGGCAGGCTCCACAACGCTGGCACCAACCGTGTCTGTGCAGCTGCAAAGAGAGTCCCCAGCTCCCGCGGGATCGCGCCCGGAGCAGCTCTGGAATAATGCTGCCTCCAGCTGTGCTAGCGAGCTGCTGTGGCCTGGACGTGCCCTGCAGCAGGCAATGGGTGCCCTTAGGGTCTTGTCCTCTTCAAAGTGGGGCAGAGGAGCTCTGCCTGCACTTGTAAAGCCATCCTTTGGAGCTTTATTAGACGCGCTGTGAGCAAACCCTGCTGCTGCTGCTGCTCAAGGGGAGAGCAAACACAGCAGGGCTGGGCTCGCTGCTCCTTTGGAGCAGTGACTCACAGCACGTTCCTACCTCAACCACAGCTCTGATTTACCAGTGCCAATTCACACTGCTCGGCTTGCAGGGCCACGGCTGAGCTGGGACAGCCTCGTGGCCCCGAGTGAAGCGCCTGTTGTCGGCAAGCCTGGTGCCTGAATTGCAGGGGCAGATGTTGACAGGAGCCCCAGAGTCAGCTGCTCCCAGCTCAAGCAATGGGCACCGAAAGCTGAACACCAAACTGAGTGACAGGCTGGGCAGTTCAACTCATCTGAAAGTCCTGAATGGCAAATTCCCTGGAGTTTTTAGGAGACGGGCAGAGGAAGTGCCCCCTCTGCGTGTTTCGAGGGAGAGGAAAACAAGGGAGGGGAATAAAAGTCCTTGATATGCTAAGATTACAAGGAGTAGTAGGGAAGTTTTAAGCCCTATCACTCATCAGGTGGACTACAAAGCTTAGACACAGAGCCTTGGAAGCAGGGTTGAATCAAGTCATTTCCTGCTGGAGGTCAGGCATTTCCATACCCTGTTACCTGCTGATTCACTCGGATCAACAGCTCCCAAATTTGCCATGAGCTGGCAGTTTGAGACCAGCCCTTTCTTCTGCCTCAATGCCACTGAGACAAGCTGCTCACCAGGCAGAAGAACACAGTCAGCACGCATGGAAGCACACAGGAGACTGACTGATGGGGAAGGAGCAAGAAGGAATGAACGACACCAGAGGCCATGAGAATGAGCAGAAAAGGGAGAAAAATAGGTTAAGGCAGAAAAACCAGAGAGGGAACAAACCCCTCAGCATGCACACAGCAACAACAGGCACCAATCACTCTGCTCTTGAAGAGGCTAATGCCTTCCAGCAGTGCCCAGGCCACAGAAGCGAGCTGTGGGTTAGTAACAAAACATCACTAATCTTAACAACAGTCTACTACAAGATACTACCACAATGTCTTACAGACCAGCTTCAGCGGGTAACCTTTTGTAGAGCTCCTTCACCTCCTCGTGCTTGATTTTGCCCCTGGCCACGCTCTGCTTGCGCATCTCGGCCATTTCGTTGCACCACTCCTCGAACTTGGAGTTGTCACGTTCTACCAGCTCCTGCAGGAAAGCTGGTGGGAAAAGGAGGAAGAAAACCCCAGTCATTCCAAGGAAAAATGCCAATTATGTTAATTATCCCTGTGATGGGTTATCCGGGGATAACAAGCCTAAAAACTCCCCACGCAGCTACCGACATGAAGGCTTTCCAAAGGCCAAGTGCATGGATGTTGCTCTCTGCAGTATTTCTGGGTGTAGATGATTGAGTGCAAGTGCCCCGTGCAATACAAAGCACCCATGGAAATCATTTACTCCGGGTTGGTGCTGCATGAAGAGAAACCCTTTGCTTGCAAAGAAGCCTATGCCAAGCACTGGCAGTGGGGGGCTGTGCAGCGGGGCGGCTGCAGAGCTGGAGCACAGCAGGATGCTCTGCTGCCTGCTTCAGGCCCTCCCTGCTCCTCCTCTTGCTCCCACTGAGAGCAGCTCTGCTGTGCTGCCAAGAGCAAGGAATCTGTCATTCCCAGGGGAGAAACAAGAGCTTTTCACCCCATGGGCACACCTGAAGCCTGTCCCGACGTGCAGCCGCATGGGTAGGAGTGAACTCAGTGAGAGGGGTTGAGCACGTTGCAAGCCCAAGGACAAAAAGCCCTCAGGAGATGGGAGATAAGGATGGGAGGGTGAGGGAAATGGGGATTTTTGCTGTTGCCAGTGGAAAAAGCCTCCAAAACCCCAAACCTCAGCAGGGAAAAGAAGATAAAACACTTCCCTCGCAGGGCTGGTGTAAGCAGTGCTTTCCCCTTCCCTTATCGGAAGCTTTCTCCTATTCAGCAGTGTTTTGAAGAGCTAAAATATATCCAGAAAGGTTTAATGCTTGTGTGGCCAGAGAGCACAAGATCCACCTCGGGAGAATACACAGCACTAAAACCCAAGCAGCTTGACCCCCTTGAGGTCAGAGCCAAGTTACATCTACATTCCCATCCCGGAAAAGCCGCTTTGAACGGCATCAAAGCAAAATGCCTCAAATTTACAGTTGCATGAAACCTCCCCGCAACCACAGGGCTCGCTGCTGCCCTTCGCTCCCTGTTCCCTGGCAGCATTCCATGGGAAACAAAGGCAACCGCGGGGCTGCGCAGGAATTCGGCGCTGGGTGGAGAGGCTTCTGCCGGGGTTATTGTTTTGGGCAGAGGGGTAGGAGGAAAAGGAGCGCAAGAGAGCTCAGGAAACAGACTGAAATGCAGCTCTGAGGCAGGGATCAGCACGAATCCCCAGAGCCGTGGGGCTCAGCGGGTGGGTTTTAGTGGTGGTGGGAGCTGGAAAAGGTTTGGTGTTGTTAAGGGGTGGAACGCTGTCGGGTTTACCCACTCCTCACGCAGATAACGTGAAGAGCGGAGGTCCGAAGGGGATATGCCACCTCCGCTGTGCAGGAGAGGGAGGAAGGTGAACACACCTCACCCCCACCAGCACCAGGGGCCTAATTAATATTTCTAATCAAGCAGCACGCAAACGTGAAGCATCATTAAATCCACAGGCCAAATCCACCGGGATTTCTGCCACCCCCAGTCATTCTGAAGCAAGACACGAACGCGCTCGTACAAAAGCCCTGCTAAGGGCTCCCATCCTCTTGTTTTCACACCATTTATGCTCAATATGGCAAAGATTCTGCAAAAGCACAAGAAACCTGACATCCGTCAGGATTATTCACCTCCAGCACAGTACGTGTGCTGCTGGTGACATTTAACCACGCTGCTCCCCTGTGCCTCCAGGAACCCGAGCGGGATCCTGGCTGCGAATCCCAATGCTCCCGCTGCCACACGTGTCTCCCAAGGGGATGATCTCCTCCTAACCCTTTCCCATCTTGTCTTGCTGGTTAAGACAGAGAGGTGTGAGCCAGCATAGGGGTGGGATCATCAGGATTCCATCATCAGGATACGGCCACCAAGTGGCTGTATGGCACCCCTGCGGGCTCACAGCGGTCACTAAAGGGGCTTGGAGGGAAAAAAACAGCTCCTGGCCTGTCTGGAGCATCCCAGGCACAAACACAGGCAGGTGGGGAATGGATGGAGCAGCCCGAGAAGAAGGACCTAGGGGTGCTGGTCAATGAGAAGCGCCCCATGACCCAGCTTCAGCGAGCGCTTGAGCCCAGAACCCCCCCTGTGCTGGGCTGCACCCCCAGAGCGTGAGCAGCAGCTCAGGGAGGGGATCCTGCCCCTCTGCTGCGCTCTGGGGAGACCCCCCCTGCAGCCCTGCTCCAGCTCTGGGGCAGCAGCACAAGAGGGACGTGGAGCTGCTGGAGCGAGGCCAGAGGAGGCCATGGAGATGCTGCGAGGGCTGGAGCAGCTCTGCTCTGGAGCCAGGCTGAGAGAGCTGGGCTGGGGCAGCCTGGACAAGAGAAGGCTCCTGAAGGGGAGACCTGAGAGCAGCTCCAGTGCCTAAAGGGGCTGCAGGAAACCTGGAGAGGGGCTTGGGACAAGGGCCTGCAGGGACAGGCCAAGGGGAATGGCTTGAACCTGCCCGAGGGGAGACTGAGCTGAGCTCTTAGGCAGAAGCTCTTCCCTGTGAGGGTGCTGAGGCGCTGGCACAGGGTGCCCAGAGAAGCTGTGGCTGCCCCATCCCTGGCAGTGCTCAAGGCCAGGTTGGACACAGGGGCTTGGAGCAAGCTGCTGCAGTGGAAGGGGTCCCTGCCCGTGGCAGGGGTTGGAGCTGGGTGAGCTTTAAGGTCCCTTCCAACCCAAACGACTCCAGGATTCCATGATTACGGATGGGCTGGAGAGGCCAAGGCAGTCCCAGGTCACTCACCTGGCACTTCGACTGTCAGGGATTTCTCCCGGGTCTGCAGCCTGTACACCAGCATGTAGGCATTCCGGGAGCAGTGCGTCCCCTTCCCACACTTGGGTTTCCGAGTCTGGGATTTCGATGGCTCCGCTGTGGAACAGAGGGAAATCACCATCACGACACGAGCTCGCTCACGGAGCCTCTGTGAATGGGGCGAGTTTGCCATCTAGCCGGCATCCCTCTGCCCTGCCAGGCCTCGATGTGCCAAGCACTGGGCTTGGCAAGAGGCAAAATTGGATCCCAAAGACAGCCCCAAATCCCTCCGGCATTCCTGGAGGCAGGGCAATTCAAAGGGACTAAAATTAGGAGCCAGTTCTGAACCGCCCTTCTACAAGAGCCTTTTTTTCTCTCCCCAGTTAAACCTCCCCAAGCCAAAAGCAGCTCTTGGAAAAACATCCTTTTCCCCCCCAGTTCTGGTGTCCCAACACCAAAGCTCAGAATCAAATCCCCAGGGAAAGAAAATCTTATTTACAGGTTGTTGTTTGTGAAAAGCCAGGCGTCATCCTGGCGGGTGACAAAGCTTTTAGGGAGCAAAGAGCCACGGAAACCGTTGCTTCAGTGCGACACAAAGGCACGTTGCAGGAGCTGCTGCTCCCAAAGGCAAGGCGAACGCACTCACCTACAGCTGCAGCTCCCAAAAATCAACCTTTTTGGATTGAAAACCAATAGAGGAACAGCCCTGCCATAGGCCGAACTCTTGAATAAGGCATTGAAATACTAAGAAAAGTGTCTGTCTTTCCCAAATTCTGGCAGAATTCCCATGCCTCCTCCCCCACTGCATCCAGGGCTCTTTCCTAGACACTTTTGATTTGCATTTTCTCCAAATGCTTTCTAAATTGTTCCCATCTGGGAACACAGGACCCTGCCCGCAGCAGACCTCTGCTTTACGTACCCAACCTCCTCCTGCTGTCACAGGCATCTGTAACAAAGCAGAGCCTTGGTTTTGCTTGGAGCGGGCAAAGAACAGATCAAAATCTTCAGGCTCCCAGCCTAGAGGCTTCTAAACACGCTTTGCTGCTACCCTGTGAGCATTCAGCAAGAACACTGACTTGTGGTTCAGCATAAGTTTACAAGATTGAGGCCACCAAGGTTTATTTGCATTGAGTTGGCTATGCTGGGTAACTGCGGAGGTTAAAGAGAGAGGCTGAGCAGCTCGTGTTCCCTTTCAGGGCTTATTTCATGTTACACCACTAGATGTCTAACCAGCTTCACAATCTGCTCCGGAGCAAGCGGGAGTCAAACATTAACTGGATGATGGAGCTGCTCTGGGCCCTGGGAGGTTTGCTGCCAAGAACTGGAAAGGCAGCGGCATCCGCAGGCGCTGTGCTAAAGGGAGATGAATGCCTCGAGGCACGCCTGCTACCCAGGCTTTACAACAAAGGGAGCCTTTTACAAGGGCCTGTAGGGACAGGACAAGGGGGAATAGCTTGAACCTGCCAGAGGGGAGACTGAGATGAGCTCTTAGGCAGAAGCTCTTCCCTGTGAGGGTGCTGAGGCGCTGGCACAGGGTGCCCAGAGAAGCTGTGGCTGCCCCATCCCTGGCAGTGCTCAAGGCCAGGTTGGACACAGGGGCTTGGAGCAAGCTGCTGCAGTGGAAGGGGTCCCTGCGCGTGGCAGGGGTTGGAGCTGGAGGAGCTTTAAGGTCCCTTCCAACACAAACCACTCCGGGATTCCACGATTCAAATAAATCTGAAATGTTTTCATTAAGCTGGTACTTAACTATCCTTTAAGAAAGGAGACATTTCCTCAAGTCCAGCTGCAGCAAAGCACAAGCGTTCTGGTGGACCAGTGTTTCTGGGAACAGTTTTGTGCACCACAATGGAAATTTCTGGCAGTAACTTCCCTGTTTCCCAATGCTACAAAGCATCCTGCAGTAAGGAACACTGAGGGACTGCAAATCCAAGAGCTCTAAGTGCCAGTTGAAGGCTGAACCACTCCTATATATCAACTGCAGCCCAAGAAACCAACATGTCCAGCCTCAGCCCAAGCTCTCCAAAGAATCAAGACCTTATCCCATCCAGAGAACACCGGTATATGGGCAGCATCGGAACAGAAGAACCCAAAGAGAAGTAAAAACCTCGAAGCAAAAAGGCAGTTTTTTGCTCCCAAGTCATTATTTGGATCAAGATTTGTTTTAGTGGAGACTCTTTATCTCCTCCAAGCAAAACACTTCAATGGAAATAAAACCATCATGTGTTAAGGAAACCGAAAGCAATCTTGTTATCTGTCCTTACGCCTGCTTTTGCACCCTGGCCAAGGAAGCAGCACCATGCCTGTTTTATCCCGATAGGCAACTGCTGCCTGAGTTATCAGCACCTTATCTGCTGTGTGGCAGGCAAGGGAAATACTAGAGGAGCTGCTCATGAGGTGTGTGTAAACACTCACACAGGGCTGAGGTGAAGAAAACCTGGCTGCAATTACCAGGAGCACCGTTTGCCACGTTACTGCTAAGAGGTGAGTGACAGCACGCGGAGGAGCGCTGCTGTTTTAGGAGGAACGGGGCCTCCACGTGCTCAGCCTCCGTGGTTTGGGTGAAAAGAGTGATTTTAAAAAGGGCACTCACAACTTAAAGGTTTTACCTAGATCTTCCTCAATCCCCAGCTGCAGTTTCTTCCCTTCCATCTTTTCTATGTCTTCATCATTAAACTTGTACCACTCGCCCGTCTGTGGGTCCTTCACGTGGGCAATGTAGTGCCCGGAGTAGGCGCTCACACCACGGTGGATGAGGACAGCGCTCAGCTCATAGACATAGACACCATCTGGAAGGAAAGAGCAGTTATCCAGTGCTCCGGATGCAACAGCACAGATCTTTCCCCTCCTACTGCTTCCTGTTTTCACAAGGCAGCAGGTAAAGACTGCTCCTGAACTTGAATCTCTCCAAGACCTTGCTAAGTAGGTTGTGGCTTCCACAACCCACTTAGTAAGGGAGTTATTTAAAACACGGGCTTCCAGCAACTCCTGACATGATTTCCCATCGAGAAGGGGATTCGGAAGAGATGTGCTAAGGGATGGTTGGTAAAGTTAACAAAACACAGCGCTCAAAACTCACTCTTTTGTTCCATGAAAGGCTCCATGTCCAGCAGCTCTGAGAAGCCGATGTAGGTGTTCAGCTTCTTCTTATGGCCAGTTTGCCTGTGTGGAGGCAAAGCTTCAGGTCAGGGAGAGCAGCAACAGCTCACACCCTAAAAGAACCTCCCCTGAAACCCACTGAGAAGCCCACACACACTCAATCATAGAATCATAGAACCACAGACTGGTTTGGCGTGGAAAGGATCTTAAAGCTCATCCAGTTCCAACCCCTGCCATGGGCAGGGACACCTTTCACTAGAGCTGCTTGCTCCAAGCCCTGTCCAGCCTGGCCTTGAACACTGCCAGGGATGGAGCATTCACCCCTACATCCTCAAATTAAAGCAGGAAGAGTGGAGCGGATGACTTTCCAAAGAAGAACCTGGGGAAATCCAGGTTTTACTCCAGTGGGAAGCTCACCTGTCAAACACGAAGCGCATGAGCTGCAGGTTGAGCGTGCAGGGAAGGCTCAGCAGCCTGATCTTCCTCGTGGCATTCTGCTTGCTCTGACACGTCTCACAGAAGTAACGATTGTCCCCTTCTAGTTTTTCTTCCTGAGCGGGGGCGGGGGGGGGCAGAAAGAAAGGGCTTGAGGCCAGGTTATCACTGAAAACTCAACCAGTCCACACCACTCAGCAGTCATACCCAGTCCATGCCACCCCACAACTGAAGACTGCAGAGCAAAGAAGTTATTTTAACCACTGAAGTTTCTACTCAGCTGCTTTCCAAAACAACCGCTTGGTTAAAAAAGCACTTTTCAGCATGGCCAGAGTGGGCTGCTTTGACTTTAGGGCAACTTTAGACCCTATTCCTTGTTCTGAGGTCATTTCAAGGCTGCCAGGTTTGCTCCCCACTTGACTGAGTTGGTTAATACCAAACGAGGGCCACAGAAAAGGAGAATGAATTGGATTGCCCTTTTCAGAGCTCACACGGACCAAGTTAATGTGAAGCCACATTTCTGCCTGGCAACCCCAGGCCTCTTACGCTTAGTAACAGACACCACCGTGCAGGAGTCACTGTGTTACATCTATATAGGTCCAGCAGCAGGATTAGGCCAGAGGAGCATTCCAGCTGCCCTAAACAAGGCCACGGATGGTTTCACTTGGAGGAGGAGCAGACCAACCTGAAGCTCACCAGTGCAGGGTTTAATGCACGTACCCAAACCAGTCTTTTCCCATAGCAGACCTGCCACAAGTAGAGCAACCGGTTTGCTGAGTGCACCAGTGAAGCTGCTGCCCAGCAGCCAGACAGCTCAGGCACAGATGCTTCAGCTTAGTCCTGCCCTAAATACTGTCACTTGAATCCACACCTCGACCCTTTAATGTGCCAGAGCCCAACTTGAGACCTAGGATGATTTTCAAGTCGAATTAAGAGCACTTGCAGCTGCTCCCATGGCTATTCCCAACCCTTCCTAGGATTTCGGAGAGCACATTCTGGAGCAGGGAATGTCTCCTGCTGCTGAGCACTGATATGGAAGACACAAAAAGCAGCCGTTTTCCTGGCGCTATCCACGACAAAGCATGAAGGGATTTCCTGGCAGACTTTGGGGATGTTTTCCCAACTCTGCAGGGAAAGGATCTGAACTGAACTCGTGGCTTCAAAGTGCTTTTTACAGCCACAGCGTGCACATGTTTTATGCTCTGGTCCAGAGCCACCCCTTGCTTGCTCAATCCTCATTTTCTGGGTGCACAGAAAATGCATTTCCCTTTGGATGCACCTCACTGAAGAACTCAGTTGCTTTGCTCCAATATTGACCTCAAAGGCTGTTAATTGAAGGAAGGAATTAAACCACCTTGCTAAGAATAGCAAGACTCGAATCCCACCGAGCTCATACCTTAAGGAATTCCGTTATACAGTCTGTCAACTGCTTATGCCCTTGGATGTTTAACTCCAGCTCGTAAAACTTGGACACGAGTTTGGACTCTCTGCCACACTGGTTGCAGCTAGGATTGAAGAAACAAAGACAAAACCCCATGAGGACAGTTCACTGCTTCGGGTCTGAACTCCCCAGCCACTGGTAAAATACCCCTTGAGCTATAAAACCAGGAGGAAAAGTTTAACACCTCTACACCACAAAACCTCTGCAGGGTGTGAACAGGGTAAGAGCATCTACCAGGAGCACCGGCTTGCACCAGTTTCTACCATTTCTCAGGGGAAATCCACAGCTCTGAGAGCACAGGAAGGAAAACACAAGCCCCAAGCTGCAGGACTTCACATCTCCTTAACTCCCTTGCAGTTTTACTTGGTCAATTATCATTAAAGGCTAAAAAGCAGCTGCAGAACTGCACCACCACCACACAAAGAGCATCAGGAAACCTAGAAACCTCTTATAAAATGCTCTGGCAGATGCTTACCTGCCTGCTGTGATTGGTAGAAGGGCCCTACACCCCCCGCTCCTTTAGCTCTAAAGCATCTAAATATTTACAGAGAGGCTCTTCCCAAAGAGCAGCACTTACACCGTGACGTAGGCGTACTCTCCACAGAACTGCTTCTGCACTATGTTTCGGACATCTGGGTTCTTTTGTTTGGATAAAGTATCTTCCAGCAGCGACATGAACAGCTTGGAAAACTCCTGGGCATCCTGGAAAAGAACCCCCAAGGCCCTTCACAACCCATCAGAGCACAAAGCCCAAGCACAACCCCGTTGTTCATTAACTACAAATTACCCAGAGCCCTACACAGGGGCTGCACGGAGGCTGCGGCGTGCGCTGCATGGATAAAGAGACCCGTCAGGAGAACTAAAGGAAAAGAGGAATTTGCCTCAAAGGAGCGTGAGGCCCCCAGCAGGAGGTAACCTGGCTCCTGGCCAGGCAGTCTGACTCCTGCCCTAGCTCCTTACAAGGCTCTGGAAGGGAAAGGAACCTCCTGCAGAGCTTTCCCCCCCGGTCTCAAAGCTGCGCACGCAACGCGCACTGTCCTTGCTTGTGTGGGGGTCTGAAGGTAAAACAGCACACCCCAAAAGTGAGAAGCTGCCTTTGGGATTCATCCCCCCCTGCAAATCCCAGGGCCTTCCTCTCCCACCCTGGCTCTCCTTCGCTTTCCTCTTCCAAGAACAAGAGGTTTCGGCCTCTCCCGGCTGTCCTTCCCTATCCCTGCTCAGTGGTGACTGCTTCCTTCCCCTCCTGCATCCTCCCAAGGAAACACACACGGAGCTGGGGCTCTTCCTCCCACAGTCTCCATCTGAACTCCTCCAAGTGTACGTCCAAGCTGTGTCCTTCTCCTGAGCTCCCTCCAGCTTCAGTGACAGCCCCATGGGCCCCACCTGCAGCACTTGTCCCTTTCTAACCCCTCTCTGCCCCACGCACTCACAGTGCCCCTTGGCTGGCTCCTGCTGACCCCACAAGCATCTTCTCACCCTGTGAGGGCCCTTCAACCCCCCTGAACTACCCACTGGGGAGGAGCAGCCCATAAAGCCCCTGCCAAAGGGCCCCCATGGCAGCTCCAGCTCCCACTCCACACAGTGCCCGGGCCCATCACGTGCTAACAAAAACCTCCCTGTCCCCACCTCATTGCCCCCCATCCCATTGCTCTCTGGGCTCCTTCTGATCCCCTAAGCCCCAACACTGACAGGAAGAGCCTGCAGCACCACTCTGTGCTCGCACCAAACAGCAAACCCCAGCTCAGAGACACTAAACTGACATCAAAGGGCACTTCCACATTGCTCTGAAGGAGGTGGTTACCCAAACCTACCTGCTGCTGCCCCGTGTCCAAGCCCAGCGCCTTGACAAATCCAGAGGGATCGATGTATCGCCGCTTGCTGTTCTGCAGCAGGGCAAACAGGTACTGCAGGTGCTCACAAATGCTCTGAGGCTCATAGTCTATTAAAACAGCACGTTGCACAAGTCACACACAGCAGTTCGAGGCTGGAGGTAGCTGTGCCCAGTGCCTGGCCTTTCTTTGTAAGGGTGAACTTAGTCATTAGAAATTAAATGGGTTTCTCAAAGCCATTTTAAAATCATAGAATGGTTTGGGTTGGAAAGGACACAGACACCTTCCACTGGAGCAGCTTGCTCCGAGCCCCTGTGTCCAACCTGGCCTTGAGCACTGCCAGGGATGGGGCAGCCACAGCTTCTCTGGGCACCCTGTGCCAGCACCTCAGCACCCTCACAGGGAAGAGCTTCTGCCTTATCTCCAACCTGAACTTCTCTAAGTTAAAACCCATCACCTCTTGTCCTGTTGCTACAGTCCCTGATACCGTAAGAACTGAAGCAGTTCCTGACACTGCTGACAGCACAAGCCAAATATCATAGAAACGTGAGATAATTTACAGTTGGAAAATCATTTCCCAGGTTGGAAAAGACCCTTAAGACCATTGAGTCCAACTGTAACCATCCCACAGTACCTCTCGTGTGCTGTAAGCAAAGAGTTTAAGCAGCGCGTGCTGATTACCCCATAGCAACAGCTTCTTGTTAACCCCAAATGGTGGGATATTGCTTAAAAACACCATAAAAACAGGAATGGAAGGAATGGGATCCAGAGGGCACCTACAGCTCTGCGCCGGACACAAAGGATGGCACCAGAGGCCATGGTGTCCACTCTGGAGGAAACTGGGAGCCTCAGTTGTACTGGGATCCTAAATTCTTGCCCTCCTATGGGATGAGGGAGGCTCCATGAGAGAACAGATCGGCCCCATCCAAGTGCTTCCACTCGCAGCACCATCACTAAGTTGGGAAACACTTTGGGAAGCAGCCCAGCAAGAAACAAACCCAAACCAGGTTTTCCAACCAAATCACATCATCCCTGGGTGAAGAAACAACACGGATAAAGTTTGGGTCATTCCCAAAAGCTGGGTAACGGACTCAGAACCAACAGTGCGGAGATGGGATAAGCGGCTGCTGCTTCACCCATGGATTCTCCCGAAAAACATGATCCCAGAGCGAAGTTTAGGAGAAAATGAGCAAAATTTGGGAGCAAATGACCAAACGCACGCATGGCAGAGGAGCTGCCACCCACCTTTGTCCTTCGGGATGCCCTCTCCAGCCATGGAGGTGCTGGGACACAAGTAGAGGGCCTGCCGGAGCTCCAGGTTCAGAAACCACATCTGCAGGAAGGTGTTCACGTAGCACGTGGCTCCGAGGTTCGTTAAGCCCACGAACGCGTTCTGGTGGGGGACAGAAAGGAGAGCGGTCGGTACCCGGTGCGGGCGAGGAGAGCAAGCAGCAATCATAGAATCACACAATGGTTTGGGTTGGAAAGGACCTTAAGGTCATCCAGCTCCAAACCCCTGCCACTAAGACCAGGTCACCCAAGGCTCTGTCCAACCTGGCCTTGAACACTGCCAGGGATGGAGCATTCACAACCTCCCTGGGCAACCCATTCCAGTGCCTCAGCACCCTCACTGGGAAGAGCTTCTGCCTTATCTCCAACCTGAACTTCCCCTGTTTGTTTGAACCCATCACCCCTTGTCCTATCACTACAGTCCCTGAAGAGTCCCTCTCCAGCATCCTTGCAGCCCCCTTCAGACACTGGAAGCTGCTCTGAGGTCTCCACGCAGCTTCTCTTCTCCAGGCTCAACAGCCCTGATGTTCTCAGGGGCTCCAGCCCCTGCTCATCCTCATGATCTCCTCTGGACTTGCTCCAGCAGCTCCATGTCCTTCTGATGTTGAGGACTTACCCAGCACTGAGGCTCTCTGTCGGGAAAGCGCTGCCTCCAGCACCGTAAAGCCACATTCCCAAACCCCCTCCGGCTACAGGGGCCCCCGAGGTGTCACCTCCCCTCTTTCTTCCCATCCCTGGGGCGGTTGGGGGGTACCTTCTTGCGGCGCTCGCAGTTGGGGTCGTCGATGTTGTGGAAGCTGTTCTCATCGATCTCGCCCAGCCACACGTGCTCCCCGATGCCCACCAGGCAGTTGGGGTTCCCCCGGCAGTTCCTCCTGCGGAACCAGCCCCACTGTCACCCTCGCCATCCCTTCCCTGAAGGGGGGGGGGGGGGGGGGTGAGGACAGCAAAGGGGGGGCCCACAGTGCTAAACAGAGCAAATAGGGGGGGATATGGGTCCACTACAACCCCCAAAACAATGGTTATGGGTGAACGAGGAGATGGAGAATAAAAAGGGGAGGGGAAAGGGGGACTCCATGGGGGAGCCCAACAGGAGAAGAGGGGTCCCCCACAACCTCAGCAGGATGCCCTATATCTGGGGAGCCCGTTAACAAGAGGGGTCCCCCACAACCATGAGGGAGAATCCCTGTATCTGAGGACCCAGTTAAGATGAAAGGGCCCCCACATCCTCAGGGGGATCTCCTGTATCTGGGGAGCCATTTACCATGAGGGATCCCTTATACATGAGGAGCTGCTTAATGAGGTCCCCCACAACCTCAGGGGGGTCCCCAATATCTGCGCTGCCAGTTAACAAGAGGGGTCCCCCACAACCCTGCGGGGGAGTCCCTGTATCTGAGGTCCCACTCAATATGAGGGGTCCCCCTTAACCCCGGGGGGGGGCCCTGCATCAGGGGAGCCAGGCAAGGAGAGAGGCCCCCCCAGGCCCGGTTAACGGGGGTCCCAAAGCAGCGAACGGCGGCTCCCCATCGACCCTCATGGGCCGGGAACCGCCTCAGTGCCTCTGCAGCCGCACCGGGGGTGAAGGAACGCGGGCTCCCCCCAGCCCAGAGGGGCGAAGGGCCCTGGGGAAGGGGAAGGGGGAGCCCGCAGGCCCCAGCCCCGGGGTTGGGAGCGGGGTTTGGGTCCCTCAGTAACCGGGGCGGCGGAGCGGGGGGGGGGGTGCCCGTGGTACCGGCAGGCGCCGCGCTGGCAGGGCTCCAGCCCGACGCGGTAGGCCGCTTCGATGTGCTCCTGCGCCACGGCCTCGGGCGGCACCGTCTCGGTCCAGCGCCACGCCGCCTTCTCCAGCTGCAGCCGCGGCGCCATCGCCGACACCGACCGGCCCCGACCGGCCCCGGCCCCACCGGCCCCTCCTGCTGCTGCTGCCGCCGCCGCCGCCGTCAGGACTGGTGACGCCACACGCGCGACGCGCTGACGGCAACGGGCCGCGACGAGCGCGACGCGGGGGAGAGGGGCGTGGCCGCAGCGACACAGGGGTGGGTGAGGCCTAAGGGAGGCGGGGCTTGAGGGGAGGGGAGGCGGGGTTTGGAGGGAAGGGGCGGGGCTTGATCGACGGGGCGGAGGCTGTCCTGGAGGGGGCGGGGCTTGAGCTGCGGGCGCGGCGCAGCTCACCCGGGAGCGGGGACGGGGGCGGAGCCCGGTCCCGTGTGCGCGCAGCGACTGGATCCTGACCCCCCCCCAACCCCCCTTGTCCATCCTGTACCGCCGAGACCCTCCCCCCCCCCCCCATAACCCCCCCCCCATAGCCCCCCAACCCTCACATCCCTGTGCCCCCACACCACAGCCCCCATACCCCAAACCGTATCCCCTATGCGATGGCCCCAAAGCCCCCCCCAGACCCTCCCCCATACCATACCCCCTCACCCCCCCACACCGCAGCACCCCTATCCCCCCCATGCCGTATCCCCCCCACATCCTCACTCTATACCCTCCCCGTCCCCCACACCATATCCCCTGTACCCCCAAAACCCTCACATCCCCCATACTATACCCCCCCTTCACCCCAATAACCCCATACTCCCCGGGCTTGACACCCCCCATCAGCATACCCCTGCACCCCAATAACTAAACCCTCCCATACTTCTCCCCTACACCCCCCATACCCTCCAGGTTCCCCCCCCCGCGCACCCCAACACACACGGGCTGGTTCTCTCTCCTTTAATGCTGCCCCTGGGGGCCCCGCCAGCACCCGATTGTCCCTCGCATCCCCACCCCGCCGCCATCCCGGGGGGGCCCCGGGCGGCCCGGCCGCCCCGGCACAGGTTTGGGGGGCTGGTGTAGTGGTGGTGGGGGGGGGTGTAAACATTTATGGGGGTCCCGGCCCCCCCCCCCCGG
Source organism: Lathamus discolor (assembly GCF_037157495.1). NCBI lineage: Eukaryota > Metazoa > Chordata > Aves > Psittaciformes > Psittacidae > Lathamus > Lathamus discolor. Next base: position 55,273 of record NW_027069199.1, read on the forward strand.
GGTCACCCCGGGGCAGCGAAGCACCGTTTCCTCCTGTCTTGTTTTTGGAAAAAGAGTAAAATTGGCCAAATTCCCCCCAAAATACAGCCGGGGGGGGTTAGTGCGGGCAAGGGGGGGCGGGGGACCCCCCCACCGCGCCGTGCCGCAGGTCGATGGGGTGTCGGGGGGCACCGGCGGGCGCCAGCACCAGGCCCCGCAGGCACCCGGTGATGCCGGAGCTGTACTTGCCGGCCGTCAGGCTGGGGGGGTCCGGGGCACCTCCTGCAGGACAGGGGGACATGGGGACATGGGGGACGCAGGGGTGTGGGGCACCCATGGGCTCACCCCGTATCTGGTCTTACCTGGACATGGGCATCGCACCTCCCATCCCATGGCCCATCAGGTGTCCCATCCCAGGTACACCCCATGTCCCACCCCATGTCCACCCCGTATCCCATCCCATATCCACCCCATATCCCATCCCATGTGCACCCCATATCCCATCCCATGTGCACCCCATGTCCCACCCCATGTCCACCCGATGTCCCATCCCATGTCCATCCTGTATCCCATCCCATGTACACCCCATGTCCCATCCCATGGCCATCCCATGGCCATCCCATGTTGCTCCAGGTATTCGGTCCCATGTCCCAGCCCATGTCCTGCCAGATGTCCCATGCCGTATCCCACCCCATGTCCCCTCCCATGGCCATCCCTGCCGTGTCCCATCATGTGCCCCCACTGCATGTCCCATCCCATATCCATTCCGTGTGCCACGGTGTGTCCTATCCCATGTCCCATCAGGTGTCCTGTCTCATGTCCCATCCCATGGCCATTCCCTGCCCCATCCCATAGCCCATCATGCCTCCCCTCCCCATGTTCACCCCATGTCCCATCCCATGTCCACCCTGTATCCCATCCCATGTGCACCCCATGAGTGCACACACTCATCCTGTGTCCAACCACAGGGCCATCCTATGTCCCACCAGGTGTCCCCCACCCCATCCCATGTTCCATCATGTGTGCCCACCCATGTCCCATTCCATGTCCCTCCCATGTCCTCTCAAGCGTCTTGTCCCGTTCTATGGCCCATGTCCCATGACATCATCCCCATCCCTCCCGTGTCCCATTGTGTCTCCTTCCTGTGTCCCCATCCCGTGTCCCATCCCGTGTCCAGCCCAGGAACCACCCATGTCCCGTCCCGTGTGACCCCCGTGTCTCACCCCTGACCATGTCCCCCCCTGTGTCCCCTCTGTCCCCAGGTGCCACCGTACCCACGTAGATGCTGCCCTCGGTGTTGGCCATGATGTTGGTTCCTGGGGACTCCCCGCTCACCGGCTCCTCCCCATCCACCTGCAGCTGCCCACGACGGCCCTCCCTGCACGGCACCATCAGCACCCATCAGCATTGGCACCCATCAGCACCAGCACCCACCAACACCAGCACCCACCAGCACTGGCACCCATCAGCACTGGCACCCACCAGCACCAGTGCTCATCAGCACCAGCACCCATCATCACCAGCACCCACCAGCACCAGTACCCATCAGCACTGGCACCCACCAGCACCCACCAGCACCAGTGCTCATCAGCACCTGCACCCATCATCACCAGCACCCATCAGCACCAACACCATCAGCACTGGCATCTCTCAGCACTCACCAGCAGCAGCACCATCAGACCCATCCGCACCCACCAGCACCAGCGCTCATCAGCACCGGCACCCATCATCGCCAGCACCCACCAGCACCAGCACCCACCAGCACTGGCACCCATCAGCACCCACTATCATCAGCACCTATCAGCACCAGCACCCATCAGCACTGGCACCCATCAGCACCCGCTATCATCAGCACCTATCAGCACCAGCACCCATCAGCACTGGCACCCATCAGTACCCACACCGTCAGCACCCATCAGCACCCTCACCCACCTCATCACCGTCACCCGGTGCCACTCGCCATCGTTGATGGGGTCTTCGGAGACGATGGTGGCCTCACCGCTGCCCAGCTGGTAGCTGCAGGGTGACATGGGCTCAGCATGGGGGCACCCATGGGTGTCACAGAGCACCCCAGGGTGGCACTGGGTCCCCCTCACCTGAACACCAGGTGCCCATCCTTCAAGCCGAGGCCAATGAAGTCTTTGGATTTGCCACCCTCTCTGGGCTCCTGTGGGTGCAGTGGGGCAGTGAGCACGGTGGGGGCACCCTGACCCCCCCACCATGGGGCTCAGCACGCCGGGGCCCCCAGCACCACTCACCGCCCCGTGCCATAGCACCAGCCCCTCGGCACTGCCCGTCCGCAGCTCCAGCTCCATGGTCTCGGGTGCCTCGGGGGGGCTGCAGGGACAGGGGACAAGTTGATGGGTGCAGCACCCAGGGGGGTCACAGTGTGCAATGGGTGCAGCACCCAGGGGGGTCACAGTGTGCAATGGGTGCAGCACCCAGGGGGTCACAGTGTGCAATTGGTGCAGCACCCAGGCGGGTCACAGTGTGCAATGGGTGCAGCACCCGGGGGGTCACAGTGTGCAATGGGTGCAGCACCCGGGGGGTCACAGTGTGCAATGGGTGCAGCACCCGGGGGGGTCGCAGTGTGCAATGGGTGCAGCACCCGGGGGGGTTACAGTGTGCAATCGATACAGCACCCAGGGGGTCACAGTGTGCAATGGGTGCAGCACCCAGGGGGGTCACAGTGTGCAATCGATACAGCACCCAGGGGGTCACAGTGTGCAATGGGTGCAGCACCCGGGGGTGTTGCAGTGTGCAATGGGTGCAGCACCCCGGGGTGGTCGCAGTGTGTAATGGGTGCAGCACCCAGGGGGGTCACAGTGTGCAATGGGTGCAGCACCCCGGGGTGGTTGCATTGTGCAGTGGGTGCAGCACCCAGGGTGGTCACAGTGTGCAATGGGTGCAGCACCCGGGGGGTCATAGTTTGCAATGGGTGCAGCACCCAGGGGGGTTGCAGTGTGCAGTGGATGCAGCACCCTGTGGTAGTCACAGTGTGTAGTGGGTGCAGCACGCAGGGGGGTTACAGTGTGCAGTGGGTGCAGCACCCCGGGATGGTTGCAGTGTGCAGTGGGTGCAGCACCCTAGGGCGATGCAGTGCTGCAGTGGGTGCAGTGCTGTGTGAAGCCGCAGCACCCAGTGGGTGCCATGGCCGGGCTGTGGGTGCAGCACCCACCGGGGTGCCCCATCCTTGTCACTCACCCTCGGGGCAGGAGGTGGCCGGGCAGGGCCAGGTAGGAGCCATCCTGGAGACTGACACTGAACTGTCCTGGGGCATCTGTGGGGATACGGGGGGGTCACAGGGGGTCCTTTTGGGTACCAGATGGGGGCAAATGGGTGCTGGACCTACCGCTGCCCCCGCTGCCCTCCTGCCAGTCCTGCTCCAGCTCCAGGGCCAGACCTGCAGGTGAAGGTGGATGGGGATGGGGCGCGCGCGTCCCCCATGTCCCCCGTGTCCCCGGGGGTCCCCCCGTGTCCCCCCCGTCCCCACTCACGGTGCTGGCAGAGGGGGCCGCTGTACCCGGGCGGGCAGAGGCAGGCGCTGCCGGTGCAGGTGCCGCCGTGCAGGCAGGGCTGGCGCGGGCACCCTTCCTCCTCCTGCTCGCAGCGCGGCCCTGGGGACACCCACGGCATCACCCCATGAGGAGCGTGAGCGGCACGCACGTACGGCACGGTGCATGCATGTGCACACGTGTGCAAACGGCACCCATGCATACGCACCTACCCACACACGCATGCAATGCACGTGTCTGCACATGGACACTGCGTGCTGCACACACACGTGCAGCAGATGCACCCCCTTGCAGACTACACCCATGCACATGCATGTGTCTGTAGCACACGTACATGCACATGCCCACAGCACACGGTACGTAGCACATGCAGGCACGGGGCACACGCACTCACAGTGCACACGCATGCACAGCACATGCAGTGTACATGCACGCGCAGCACACGTGCATGTGCACACACAGCACTTGCCGTATGCAGCACACACACATGCACAGTGCACACGGATGTGCAGCACACGTGTACACATGCACACATAGTGCACATGGATGCACAGCAGCCACCTTGTGCAACACACATGTGCACACGTTTACATGCACAGCACGCATGCACGCATCCACGTACCCATCCATGCACACATACACATGTCCACGCACAAATCCAAGCACACATTTATGCACTCGTCCATGAACACCTCCATACACACATCCATCCATGTACACATCCATGCACATGTCCATGCACACATCCATCCATGCACACATCCATGCACACATCCATCCATGCACACATCCATGTACACATCCATCCATCCACGCACACATCCATGCACACACATCCATGCACACACATCCATCCCTGCACACACACTTCCATCCATGCTCATGTCCAGCCATGCCCATGCATCCACGCACACACATCCATGCACATCCATCCATGCACACACATCCATCCCTGCATGCACACACTTCCATCCATGCCCACCTCCATCCATTCACACACATCCATGCACACCACCACACACACATCCACACGCACCTCCATCCACGCACACACATCCATGCACACACATCCATCCCTGCACACACACACTTCCATCCATGCTCACCTCCATCCATGCCCAACGCATCCATGAACATCCATCCGTGCACACACATCCATGCACACACATCCATGCACACACATCCATGCACATCCATCCATGCACACATATCCATGCACACACATCCATCCCTGCACACACACCCCTGCACACCATCCCTGCGCACCCATCCATGTGCACACATCCCTGCACACACCTCCATGCACACCCATCCCTGCACACCCATCCCTGCACACACATCCATGCACACCCATCCCTGTACACACATCCCTGCACACACCTCCATGCACACCCATCCCTGCACACCCATTCATGCACACACATCCCTGCGCACACCTCCATGCACACACATCCATGCACACCCACCCCTGCACACCCATCCCTGCACACACAAACATCCATCCTTGCACACACACACCTCCATGCACACACATCCCTGCACACACACCTCCATCCCTGCACACACACCCCTGCACACACCTCCATCCCTGCACACACATCCCTGCACACACACCCCTGCACACACGAACATCCATCCTTGCACACACACCCATCCCTGCGCACCCATCCCTGCGCACCCATCCCTGCACACCCACCCCTGCGCACACCTCCATGCACACACATCCATGCACACCCATCCCTGCACACACACACCTCCATCCCTGCACACACACACACCCCTCCATGCACACACACCTCCATCCCTGCACACACACACACATCCATCCCTGCACACACACAAACATCCATCCCTGCACACACACACACCCCTCCATGCACACCCCTCCACGCACGCCCCCATCCCCTCACTCGCGCTCTCACCGCTGAAGCCGGGCGGGCAGCGGCACCGCGGGGCTGCCCCGGGCGCTGCGGGGCGCAGGCAGCGGCCCCCGTGCACGCAAACGGCCCCGGCGCAGGGCGAGCGGCCCCGGCACTGCCCCACGCCGCGGCTGCGCAGGAACCCGTCGGGCAGCTCCAGCCGCTTCCCGTTGATGGACACCTGCGGGCGGGGGAGACGGTGAGCGGGGGGGGCAGCCCCGTCCTGCGCCCCCCGAGGGGGCGGGATGGGGCTGGGCGCCGGCCCCCACCTCTCCGATGCAGCCCTGGAAGGAGGCGTTGGTTGGGGGGCGCAGGGGGGGCTCGGTGCCCCCCAGGTAAAGCGGGGAGCGGAGGTTCAGCCCCAGGCTCTTGCCGGGCGAGGAGCGTTTCACCGGCGCGGCCTCATCCACCACCAGCGTCCCGTCCTTGTGCACCCGCTCGGCCATCACCCAGTGCCACTGCCCCAGCGCCAGCGGCTCCGCGCTCCGCAGGACTGCCGTGCCTGTGGGGATGGGGCGGGGGTGTCACGGGGGGACAGCAGGGGTGTTTGGGGACCAAAGAGATGCCAGGGGACCCCAGTGGTGTCACTGTGATGCCTGGGGACACTGGCAGCATCTGGGGACCAAAGGGATGCCAGGGGACCCCAGTGATGTGACAGTGATGCCTGGGGACACTGGCAGCATCTGGGGACCAAAGAGATGCCAGGGGACCCCAGTGGTGTCACTGTGATGCCTGGGGACACTGGCAGCATCTGGGGACCAAAGAGATGCCAGGGGACTCCAGGGTTGTAATGCCAGGGGACCCCAATAACAACAGGGCACCCTGGTGACCTTTGGGGACCACACTGGTACAATGGGATACTGGCGATGGCCATGGAACTTGGCAGCACCTGGGGGCCCCAATGAGGGCAAGGGAGCCCCAGTGACACCAGGGGACCCCAGTGGTGTCCAGTGACACCGGGACCTCAATGAGGCCAAGGGACCCAAGTGCTACCAAAGGATCCCAAGAGGCCAAAGGAGGACCCTGGTGACACTTGGGGACCCCAATGACGCAGGTGCACCTGGCAGCACCGGCTCACCCCACCTCTACCCGGTGCCACCAGCACCCCTGTGCCCGCTCCAGCCCACCTGAGCCCAGCTCGTAGCGGAACTCGAGGTGGCCGCCGGCCATGAACAAGGCCACGAAGTCCTCGACCGGGGCGGCTTTGCCGGCGCTGAAGAGCAGGAGCCCGTCGGGAGCCAGCGGCAGGAACTCGGCCTCCACCCGCAGCTCGTGGTGCACGTTGGTGAGGGGCGGGTAGGACACGAAGGCTCCGGCCTCGCCGAAGGACGGCACCGTCACCGCCTCGCCTGCGGCACCCCCATCAGCACCCAGCGTGTGGGACCCCGGCCCCATCCAGTGTCACTGGCGTGGGCCCCATCCTGTCCCCATCTCCCCGGGCTGGTACCCAGACCTGTGCCCATCTCCCCAGGGTGGTCCCCAATCCCCCCTCCCCATCACTCCCATCTCCCTGCCATGGCACCCAATGGCCCATCTCCATCACATCCACGAAGCCCATCTCTCCAGACGGAACCTATTCCCCAGGCCCCATCGTGCCTGCGGCCCCAGGGTGATGCCAGCCCCATGTCCATGTCTCAGGGTGGCCCCCAGCCATATCCCCACCTCCCCTGGGTGCTCCCCACGCTGTGTCCATCTCTCTTGGGTAGTACCCCCCCTCCCCATGCCCATGTCCCCAGGGTGCTCCCCACCCCATCACCATCTCACTGGGGCGGTCCCCATCCCATGCCCGTATCCCTGTGGTGCTTCCCAGCCACATCCCCATGTCCCCAGGGTGGTTCCCATCCCATAACCATGCCCCCAGGGTGCTCCCCAGCCATGTCCCCATCTCCCTGGAGTGTTCCCCATCTCTCATGGTTACTCCCCACCCCATCCCCATATCCCCAGGGTTCTCCCCACCCCATCCCCATATCCCCAGCGTTCTCCCCATCCCATCCCCATATCCCCAGCATTCTCCCCATCCCATCCACATATCCTCAGCGTTCTCCCCATCCCATCCCCATATCCCCAGGGTTCTCCCCACCCCATCCCCATCTCCCCAGGGTTCTCCCCACCCCATAACCATGTCCCTGGAGTGGTGACAGCCCCACGTCCCCCTGCGCTCACCCTCGGTGCACCTCTCCCCGCTCTTGCCCAGGTGGCAGCGGCAGGTATAGCCCGTCCCGTCGGGCCGGTTGACGCAGGTGGCATCGGCCCCACACGCCTCTATGGGGTGACACAGAGCAGTGAGCACCCACCCAGCACAGACATCAGGGTGACAAGGTCCTGCAGGTCGGGCTGTCCCCTACCCGGGTGACAATGCGACGCCTGCGAGTACTCGCAGTTGCTGCCGGTGAAGCCATGGGGACAGCGGCAGACGTAGGTGCCGCTCTCGGCGTCCTGGCACACACCACCGTTCTATGGGGGGGGTGACATCGGTGTCAGTGACAGGCGGCCATGGGTTGCCATGGGTGGGCATCACCACCACCACCACCACCGCACTCACCTGGCACGGCTGGTCCTGGCACGTGGGGCAGCTGGTGATACCGTGCGCCTGCAGGTCCATGTCCCCAAAGGCCACCTCCTCCCCTTGGATGCGGAGCTGGCGCACGCAGCCTGCGCGGGGATGGAGATTTGGGGTCACGTGATGTTCAGCCCCACACGCACCGCGGTGCTCCCCAAACGCCGTCACTCACCCATAAACCCACGGCTGAGCCCCGTCTTCTCCACGGCGCTGAAGTCGGGGTAACCCCCCAGGTACAGCTCCTCGTTCAGGTCCAGCCCTTGAAACCTCCCCTGCAGGGCACACAATGGGATGGGTGCCACCTCCAGCACCCTGACCCCCACCCAATGTGCACAGCACCACCCCAAAGCTCTACCTGAGAGGTGCCATTGACCGGGGGGTGCCCCTCCAGTGCCAGTGAACCCCATGTCAGGTTGCGGAGCAGCCGGATGCTGTGGTACTCGCCCAGGCGCAGTTGTGTTGGGTGCCGGATGGTTGCCATGCCCGAACCGGCGTCAAACCTTCGTTGTGGGGGGCAGAACACGTGCAGGTGGGCGCTGGCACCCATCGATCCCCCTTTCCCTTTCCCCTTGCACCCACTTGTGGGTCTCACCTGAACTCGGGGCGCCCGCCCACCAAACCGAAGGAGATGAAGTCGGCGCCGCTGGTTTTGCGCTGCCCGTTGTAGAGGAGGAGCCCTGTGGGGTGGCAGTGGGTCAGGAAGGATGGGCCGCACCGGGGCACGTCCTGGGGACCCCAAAGTACCCCCAGGGTGGAGGAGGAACCCCCCATAGGGTGTGGAGGGGCTCAGACAGACAGGGAATGGGAGGTAAAGGAAGGGGAGGGGAGGATGGAGGGGGGGAAGGTGAAGAGGGAAGGGAGGAGGAAGAGGTGGAGGGGGCATGGAGGAACATGGGGGGACATGGAGACAACATTAAAGGATATGGGGGGACATGAGGGGAACATGGAGGGAGAAGGAGGTGACATAGAAAGGAAGTGGAGAGGACATGATGGGGAGATGGAGGGACATGAGGGGACATGGGGGGACACAGGGGTCCCGTCAGGCCTCACCATCAGCAGCGTCCGGCCGGAAGGTGATGAGGATCTCAAACCTCTTGTAGGCATCCTTGATGGTGGGCAGGGGCAGGAAGGAGCGGGGCATCTGCCCGAAATAGGGGAGCAGGCGCTCTGTGGGATGGGGGGTTAGGAGGGGTGTTAGGAGGTGAGTTAGGACAGCCCCCACTCTGTCCATCTATCCATCCATCACCCATCATCCATCCATCCATCCATCCATCCATCATCCATCCATCCATCCATCATCCATCCATCTTCCATCCATCATCCATCCATCACCCATCATCCATCCATCCATCCATCCATCCATCCATCCATCCATCATCCATCCATCTTCCATCCATCCATCCATCATCCATCCATCTTCCATCCATCCATCCCTCCATCCATCCACCCACCCATCATCCATCCATCCATCCATCCATCATTCCATTCATCCATCCATCCATCCATCCATTCATCCATCACCCATCCATCATCCATCCCTCCATCCCTTCTTCCATCCATCCATCCATCCCTCTTTCCATCCATCCATTCACCCATCTATCATCCATACATCCATCCATCCACCCATCCATCGATCATCCATCCCTCCATCCATCATCCACCCATCCATCATCCCTGCCTCCTTCCATCCATCCATCCACCCATCCATCATCCATCCATCCATCACCCATCCCTTCATCCATCATCCATCCATCCATCATCCCTCCCTCCTTCCATCCATCCCTCCATCCGTCCATCCACCCATCCATCATCCATCCCTCCTCCTCACCTCGGACCTTGAGCACGTAATACGCCGTCTCCCGGCCGCGGTGGTTGGCAGCAGTACAGGCATAGACACCAGCATCCTCATGGCTCACAGCCGGCAGCGTCAGCACGTTCCCCTCCACCTTGGCACCGGCCGGCAGCTCCCCCTCCAGCTACAGCACTGGGTCAGCACCCACGGGCACCCCCACCGCCCTCCACCCCATCCCGCATCCCTCCCTCTCACCTTGCTCCAGGTGATCTCCGGCACCGGGAATCCCGATGCCAAACAGGGCAAAACGGCCGCGGCTCCCACCGAGACCTCCTTCACCTCCGGCTGCCCGGCGATCTGGGGGGTGGCTGCGGACACACGGAGCTGTCACCCGCCTGCGGTGACACCGCGCCGGCTGTCCCCGGCCCCACATCCCCGGCGTCACCTTGCACGTGGAGGATGACGTGGGACTGGACGGTGCCCACGGCGTTGGTGGCGGTGCAGCGGTACTGCCCGGCGTCCGCCCGCTCCACGCGCTCGAAGGTGAGGGTGCCGGCGCGCACCAGCACCCCGGGCCGGATGCGGCCCCCCACTTTGCTCCAGGTGACGTGGGGACGGGGCTCGCCCAAGCCCAGGCACTCCAGCTCCACCGAGGTCCCCGCCAGCACCGTCTGCACCGCAGTCCGGATGTTGATCAGCGCCCTGGGGAGAGCTTGGGGGGGACAGTGGGGCTTTGGGGTGTCCTCATGGCATCATGGGTGCGGGTGCCAACCGGGCGAGTGGGAGATGGGGAGAAGTGGGGTGCTTGAGAGTATTGGAGGGGCATTGGGTTGGCTGTGGCATGGGGAGAGGTTGGGGGGCGTTGGGGTACTCATGGGTGTAGGAAGAGATGGGGAGTACTGGGATGCCTGTGGGAATGGGGAGAGAATGAGGGTATTGGGGTGCCCATGGGCAAAGGGAAAGACTTGTGGTATCAGGGTGTCAGTGGTATATGAAGAGATTGGGGCTATTGGGGTACCTATGGGTGTAGGGAGAGATGGGGGGTACCAGGCTGCCCACGGATGTGGGGAGATATGGGGGGATATTGGGGAACAGGAAGAAGAAATTGATGGTACCAGGGTACCAATAGCCATGGGGAGATGGGGGTACTGGGGTCCCCATGAGTCTGGGGAGACATGGGGGGATATTGGGGTGCCCATGGGAAGGGAAAGACATAGGAGGTACCAGGGTGCTAATGGGCATGGGGAGATGAGGGGTACCAGGATGCTCATGGATGTGAGGAGAGATGGGGGGTACCGGGGTGCCCATGGGCATAGGGACAGACGGGGGGTACCGGGGTGCCCATGCTCATGGGGCCCAGGTCGGGGGGTGCCCGTGTCCCCCAGTCCATGGGGGCTGCTCCTACCCTGCATGGTGAGGGTGGCCCTGTCCTCCGCCTGCCCGCCCGGGGCACTGGCCCGGCACACGTAGACCCCCTGCGCGCCCCACGCCAGCTCCGGTATCCTATGGGATGCAGGCAGGGGGTGGGACACAGCCGGGAGGTGGGACCCCACAGGGGGAACCCCGTGCCCCATTGCTGCTCCTCACCTCAGCACCCCGTCCCGCACGCTGTGGTTGGGGGGCAGCTCCCCACCGTCCTTCAGCCACTCCAGACGCACCCGGGGGTCCCCGGAGACAGCGCAAGCGAACTCAGCGGTGCCACCAATGCCCCTGACGAGGCTCCCCGGTGTCACCCGCACCACCAAGGGACCGCCGATGGCATCCCCACCATCACCGGCATCACCTGGGCGGGATGCAAAGCCTTGATGGCACCGGTGGCACCGCGGCGGCGGCACCCGCGCCTGGGGATGGGGCTCACCATGAACGGCCACGCGGGAGAAGGCCTCGGCGGTGCCCACGCGGTTGGTGACGCGGCAGCGGTAGGTGCCGGCATCGGCGGGCAGCACGGGGCTGATGCGCAGGAGGCCGGCGCGGTGGCTGGTGCGTGCCGAGAGGCTGCCGTTGAGCTTGTCCCATGTGTAGAGCAGCGGTGGGGTGCCGTGGGCCAGGCACTGCACCTGCAGCGCGTCACCGGCGCGCACCGCGGTGTCCTCTGGCAAGCTGGTAGCGTACGGTGGTGCTGCGGGGATGGATGGTACCGTGAGCACCCCGGTACTGTGAGTACCCAGGTACCATGAGCACCCCATGGCAGCCAGGATGGGGTAAGGGATAGGGCAAGGAGGGCATTGATGGGAGGAGGTGGTGGAGGCGGAGGTGGGCATGTGTTGGGATGGACAAGAGATGGATGGATCCATGAGGATGGGATGGATGGAGAACCCTTAGAGAAGATGGAGAGATGGGCATGTGCTGGGATGGATAAGAGATGGATGGATCCATGAGGATGGGATGGATGGAGAACCCTTAGAAAAGATGGAGAGATGGGCATGTGCTGGGATGCATAAGAGATGAATGATCCATTGGGAAAGGGATAGATGGAGGGGTGTGAGAGGAGATGGGGAGATGGATGTGAGGTGGGATGGTTGAGTGATGAATCCACAAGGAAGAGTTGGACGGATGGATGAGTTTGAGAGGAGGTGGACAGAAGGGCATGTGCTTGGATGAATGAGATGGAAGCAAAAGGGATGGATGCAGGGATGTGGTAAGAGACGGAGACATGGGTGTGAGCTGGGATGGTTGACGGTTGATGGATGAATCCATCAGGAAGGGGTGGATGGAGGAGTTTGAAAGGAAATGGAGAGATAGGTGTGTGCTGGGATGGGCACATGAGGAAGGGATGAACGGATGAGTTAGGAGATAAAGAGGCCACCATGTGCTGGGATGGATGAGAGATGGATGAATCCACAAGGAAATGATGGATTGAGTAGTTTGAGAGGAGGTGGAGAGATGGATGTGAGCTGGGATAGTTGAACGATGGATGAATCCATGAGGAAGAGACGGAAGGAGGAGTGTGAAAGAAACGGAGAGACGGGCACATGCTGGGATGGATGAGAGATGGATGAATCCATGAGGAAGGGATGGATGGATGAGTTTGAGAGGAGATGGAAAGATGGGTGTGTGCTGGGACGAATGAGATGGATGGATGCACAAGGAAGGGGTAGATGCAAGGATGTGAAAGCAGTCGGAGATGGGTGTGAGGTGGGATGGTTGAGTGACAGATGAACCCACAAAGAGGTAGATGGAGGAGTTAGAAGATGGAGAGAGGATAATGTGCTGGGATGGATGAGAGAGAAATGAACCCACCAGGAAGGAGCGGATGGAGGGTGTGAGAGATGGAGACATGAGTGTGAGCTGCGATGGGTGAGTGGCGGATAGATCCATGAACGGAAGAGGAGAGAGCAGTAGTGCCCTGTGTGTGCACGGGGATGGGACCAGCAGATGGACACATTCATGAGAAAGGCTGGAGGACAGAGAGGCAATAGGAGGACAAGTACCGGGATGGAGCCAGGGTGGATGCAGGAGGAAGGTCTATGGGATGGGATGTGATGGAGACGGCCACATGCTGAGAAAGGACAAAGAGGAGCCACAGATGGGTGACGGTGTTGCGGGGGCAAAGGAGACAACGGAGATGGTCAGGGGGACGAAGGGGCACCCCGACCCCCCGGCATCCCCTTACTCTCCACGTCGAGGGTGACGAAGGCCTCGGTGGCACCGGCGGCACTGGTAGCGTTGCAGATGTACTGCCCCGAGTCCTGCTGCGCGGCGCGGGGGATCACCAGCGTCCCATTCACCACCCGGTGCTGCCACGGCAGCGGCGCCCGCAGCTTCGACCACTCGATGCGGGGCTCCGGGTCCCCTAGGGACAACACCGGTGCCCGTCACCGCGGCGTCAGGGCGCCGACCCCTCCATCACCGCCACCCTCCTGCATCCACCCTCTGCCGTACCTCTGGCCGTGCAGGGCAGCATGGCCGTGTCCCCGGCCACCACGGTGACAGTGGCAGGCACCGAGACCTCGGGGGCACCTGGGTGCTGCTGCGCTGACTCCACGGTGACGTCCACGCGGGCCTGTGCCGAGCCCAGGACGCTGTGCGCTGTGCAGACGTAGGTGCCGGCGTGCTCCGGCTTGGCTGGGGAGAGCTGGGTGGTGGGGACAGGGTGATGGTGAGCACCGGGCACCCATCGGCACCCATCGGCACCCACCGGCACCCCCGCTGACCTGCAGGATGGCCTGGCTGTCCATGTGCAGCAGTGTCTGGTGCTCCACCTTCTGCCGGGAGCCCGGCCGGCTCCAGCGCACCAGCGGCCGCGGCTCACCCCGGCCCAGGCATTCCAGGCTCAGGGATTTGCCCTCCTTCACCGACACGGGGCCCGGTGGCATCACCGACACCGTGGGGGCACCTGGAGGAGGAGGAGGACATCAGTGCGGGGATGGGGATGCCAGCACTAAGGGTGATGGCGTGGCCTTGGGGACAACATCACTTATGGGGTATCTGGAGCATGGGGAGGACATCAGCATAGGGATGGGGACTTCACCATCCCAGGAGCATTGGGAGCCCATGGAGGACATAGGGATTGGGACACCACCATCCCAGGAGCATTGGGAGCCCATGGAGGATATCAGCATGGGGACCTGGGCACCACCATTCCAGGAGCACCTGAAGCATGGCCACAAGGATGGGGACACCATCACCCCAGCAGTACCTGGAGCACATGGAGGATACCAGGATGGGGACTGGAACAGGGACACCACCACCCTGGGGCACCTGGAGCCCATGAAGGACATAGGGATGGGGACACCACCACCCCGGGGGCATCTGAAGCACATGGGGCCGGGGCCAGGGCCACCTCGCACCTTGCACCAGGAGGTTGACAACGCTGCTGGCAACACCAAAGCGGTTGGAGGCCACGCAGTGGTAGGCACCCTGGTTGCTCACATGGGCACCGGTGATGGAGATGACGGAGCCGTTGGCGCTGATCTTCACGTTGTCTGGGCAAGGAGGAGCCATCAGCACCAGGGCCACCCTGGGGATGGCATCGGGGCCACCCTGGGCACCACCATACCTTGGAAATGTTGGCCAGGTCCCATCCGCCACGTGATATTGACGGGCCGGGCGCCGTCGTGGACACGGCACTTGAAGGTGGCATCCTCGCCCGGTGCCACCGCCATGCTGTGCGGGTCGATGGAGATGATGGGGCTCTGCAGGCCTGCAGGGACAACGGGAAGCCACGAGGTCACCCACGGCCCCTGTACCACCACTGGCATCTTGCCTTGCCCCATGGCCGCACTCACGGTAGCTGGAGCTGTCCCAGGAGGTGACGGTGACGGTGATGGTGGCCTCGCGGGACACGCTGCCCGTGGCAGCCCGGCACACGTACTCCCCCGAATCGGCCACCGAGAGCTGGGACAGGCGCAGGCGCGACCCCGACATCTGGGGACACGACGGCAGGAGGTGGTGGTGGTGGTGGTGGTGGTGGCATCACCCACAGCCACCGTCCCCCACCCCATCACAGCCCCACATACCTGGTGCTTGGCCGGGAGGGACCCCCCGCGCTTGTACCAGGTGATGGTGGCCTGTCCCTGCCCGGCCACCACGCAGTCCAGGTCCAGGGTCTGTCCCTCGGTGACGGAGGATGCCGAGGACTCGATGCGGATGGGTGACGTGGCACCGGTGGCTGCGGGGCAGGGGGAAGGGTGAACGTCCCCAGTGGTCCCCAGCACCGGCACGGCCCCGTGCTCTGGAGGGGGGCACTCACAGTGGGATGGGTTGGCTCCATCATCAATGGTGACGACGAGCGACGTCTCCTGCGTGATGCCACCCGATGTCACCCTGCACACGTACTCCCCTGAATCGGCTGCTGTCACCTGGGGGATGCGCAGGCGCGAGCCCGACACCTCGAGGGGACAACGCGGGGACAAGTCAGCACCACGGAGCACAGAACAGGACAAACAGGGGGTGACCCCCCCCCCCGCCACCATGCACCCTACCTGGTGTCCGGCGGGCAGGGAGCCGCCGCGCTTGTACCACATCACGGTGGTGGGACCGGACCCTGCCACCACGCAGTTGAGGTCCAGGACCTGTCCCTCGGCGATGGCCGAGGACGAGGACTCGATGCGGAGGGGCTGGGAGACGCTGGAGGCTGCAGAGGAACGGGGGGTTTGGTGTTTGGCACCGGGGTGGCACCGGCTGTCCCCGCGCGCTGCCCTCCGGCTCGCACTCACGGTAATAGGCGCCGGCGCTGCTGGGCACGGTGACAATGACGGACGCCTCCTGCGTGGCGGTGCCCAGGGTCACCCTGCACACGTACTCCCCCGAATCGGCCACTGCCACCTGAGCGAGGCGCAGGCGGGTCCCCGCTACCTGCGGAGGTGACAAGATGGGGACACATCAATGTCTGATGTGGGGCTGCGCCCTGCGGGGTGATGCCACCCCCCCACCACCACCACCAGCACCGCTGCCCTACCTGGCTGTTGGGGGGCAGAGCCCCACCGCGCCGGTACCAGGTGACGTGGGGGTGCCCCTGCCCTGCCACCATGCAGTTGAGGTCCAGGGTCTGTCCCTCGGTGACGGCAGCGGACGAGGTCTCGATCCTCACCGGGGGGGTGACGCCAACGGCTGGGGGTCAATGGAGGAGTCAGCTCCGTGTCCCCATCGTGTCCCCGTGGCACCTCCCACCCGCCCCTGGTACCGTAGGAGGAGCCGGCGCCGGTCTGGATGGTGACGATGAGGGACGTCTCGTGTGGGATGCCGCCCGATGTCACCCTGCACACGTACTCCCCCGAGTCGGCCGCTGTCACCTGCGGGATGCGCAGGCGGGTGCCCGACACCTGGGGGGGGGGACACAAACATGAGGAGGGGGACACAGACCCCTCAAGCCCCCCAAAAATCACTTTTCCACCCCAAAACGCTCCTTTGGGCTTGAACAGGGCCACCTGGGTTTGAATGGGGCCACCTGGGTTTGAATGGGGCCACCTGGGTTTGAATGGGGACACCTAGGTTTGAATGGGGCCACCTGGGTTTGAATGGGGCCACCTGGGTTTGAATGAGGCCTCCTGGGTTTGAACGGGGCCACCGAGGTTTGAACGGGGCCACCGAGGTTTGAATGGGGCCACCAGGGCTTGCACGGGGCCATTGGCCAACCCCAACCACCCCCGCTGGTGCCATCCCCTCCATGTCCCCTACCTGGTGCTTGGCCGGCAGGGTCCCCCCGCGCTTGTACCAGGTGACCGTCGCCTGTCCCTGCCCGGCCACGATGCAGTTGAGGTCCAGGGTCTGTCCCTCGGCCACAGAGGAGGACGAGGACTCGATGCGCACCGGGGGGGTGACACCAGCAGCTGGGGACAGAGATGGAAGAGTCACCCCAAGGCCCCTGCGTGGTGCCTTGGCGCCGTGTCCGCTCCGCTCCCCGCTCACGGTAGGTGCTGGCCCCGCTGGGCTGGACGGTCACCGCGATGGAGGTCTCCTTGGTGCTGGCCCCGCTGGTCACCCGGCACACATACTCGCCCGAGTCGGCCGCTGTCACCTGCAGCAGCCGCAGCCGGGAGCCGGACACCTATGGGGAGGGGACATGGGGGTCAATGGGGGCACCAGTGCTTGCATGGGGCCATCTGGAATTGCACAAGGCCGCTTGAGCTTGCACAAGACACCTTGGCTTCCATGGACTACCTGGGCTTATATGGGGTCACTTGGTCTTCCATTGGGCACTTGGGCTTGAATGGGGCCACCTGGGCTTATATGGAGTCACTTGGTCTTCCATTGCCCACTTGGGTTTCAATGGGGCCACCTGGGCTTATATTGGGTCACTTGGTCTTCCATTGGCCATTTGGGCTTGAATGGGGCCACCTGGGCTTATATGGGGTCACCTGGTCTTCCATTCGGCACTTGGGCTTGAATGGGGCCACCTGGGCTTATATGGAGTCACTTGGTCTTCCATTGCCCATTTGGGTTTCAATGGGGTTACCTGGGCTTATATTGGGTCACTTGGTCTTCCATTGGCCACTTGGGCTTATATGGGGTCACTTGGTCTTCCACGGACCACCTGGATTTATATGAGGTTGCTTGGTCTTGTATGGGCAACATGGGCTTGCCTGGGACCACCTGACATTGCATGGTCCACCTGGGCTTGCATGGAGCCAACAGGAATTGAATGGAGCCACCAGGGCTTATATGGAGTCACCTGGTCTTGCATGGGCAACCTGGGCTTGAATGGGGCCATTTGGACTTGCATGGGCAACCTGGGCTTGAATGGGGCCATTTGGTCTTGCATGGGCAACCTGACCTTGAATGGGCCATCTGGGCTTATATGGGGCCACCAGGGCTTGCACGGGGCCACGGCTCAACCCCAACCACCCCCATTGGTGCCATCCCCTCCGTGTCCCCTACCTGGTGCTTGGCCGGGAGGGCCCCCCCCCGCCTGTACCAGGTGACGGTGGCCTGTGCGGGGCTGGCGATGACACAGTTGAGGTCCAGGCTCTGTCCCTCGGCCACGGGCGATGACAAGGACGAGGACTCGATGCGCAGCGGGGTCGTGCTGCCCGCGGCTGGGGACCGAGGGCGGTTACAGAGCACGGCCCCCCCACGCGTGACCCCCTAAGGGACACCGGGAGCCCGGGGATGGGCTCGCACACGGGGGCCTTCCGCAGGGAACGATTCCTCCCATTCCCAAAGCCACCACAGGACAATGGCACCCACCCACGGGCAACGGCCCCCGGCCCCTCCGCTCCCCACTCACGGTAGGTGCTGGCCCCGCTGGGCTGGACGGTCACCACGATGGAGGTCTCCTTGGTGCTGGCCCCGCTGGTCACCCGGCACACGTACTCACCGGAGTCAGCCGCTGTCACCTGCAGCAGCCGCAGCCGGGAGCCGGACACCTATGGGGAGGGGACATGGGGGTCACCGGGGTTATTTGGGCTTCCATGGGGCTGCTGGGGTTTGTACGGAGCCATTTGGGCCTCCACGGGCTACTTTGGGCTTGTGTGGGGCCACCAGAGCTTGATGTGGCCATTGGTGACCCCCAACCACCCCCGCTGGTGCCATCCCCTCCACGTCCCCTACCTGGTGCTTGGCCGGGAGGGACCCCCCCCGCTTGTACCAGGTGACGGTGGCCTGTGCGGGGCTGGCGATGACGCAGTTGAGGTCCAGGCTCTGTCCCTCGGCCACAGCAGAGGACGGGGACTCGATGCGCAGCGGGGTCGTGCTGCCCGGAGCTGGCAACCGAGGCAAGAGGGTGACACCGGTGACAACAGCAGCTCCCCACCGGCACGGGCACATGAGCCATGGTCCGTGCCCCCCCCCGCTGGCACTGTCACCCCTCCGGTCCCCACTCACGGTAGGTGCTGGCCCCGCTGGGCTGGATGGTGACCATCACCGCGCTCTCCTTGGTGCTGGCCCCGCTGGTCACCCGGCACACGTACTCACCGGAGTCAGCCGCTGTCACCTGCAGCAGCCGCAGCCGGGAGCCGGACACCTATGGGGAGGGGACATGGGGGTCACCGGGGGTATTTGGGCTTCCATGGGGCCACCAGGGCTTGCACGGGGCCATGCATCAACCCCAACCACCCCCATTGGTGCCATCCCCTCCGTGTCCCCTACCTGGTGCCTGGCTGGGAGGGTCCCCCCGCGCTTGTACCAGGTGACCGTCGCCTGTCCCTGCCCGGCCACCACGCAGTTGAGGTCCAGGCTCTGTCCCTCGGCCACGGTGGATGAAGAGGCATCGATGCGGATGGGGACACCCGAAGCTGGTGGCCCTGGGGGGAAGGTCAGAGCCATGAGCCCCCATGTGGGACCAGCACATCCCTGCTGGCCACCGAGCCTGGTCTCACCATAGGATGAGCCGGATCCGGCCACGACGGTGACAGTGACGGACGCCTCCCGGACGGTGGTCCCCAGGCTCGCCCGGCACACGTACTCCCCTGAGTCAGCCGCTGTGACATGGGGGACACGGAGCCGGGACCCTGAGACCTGCAGGTGGGGACATGCGCTGGTGTCACACAGGGGGCACAGGGCAGGTTGTGGGGTGCTGCCGGTGCCACCGGTGCTGCCGGTGCCCTACCTGGTGCCCAGTGGGCAGGGAGCCACCGCGCTTGTACCACGTCACGGTGGTGGCACCGGCTCCGGCCACCACGCAGTCAAGGTCCAGGGTCTGCCCCTCGGCGATGGATGGCGATGAGGACTCAATGCGCACGGGCGGTGCTGACCCTGCATGGGGGAAAAGGGGGGACACGGGTGGGTTGTGGCCCCCCAGAACCACCCCAAACCCCACTGATGCTCCGCACCCTCCTCACCTGGTACCACCACCACCTCGATGGCAGCGCGAGCCGTGCCCGCGGCGCTGGTGCCCACACAGAGGTAGATGCCCCCATCGGCCGCTGTCACGGTGGGGATGACCAGCGTGGCGATGTCACCGTGTTCGGTGCGGGACTGCGGCACAAGGGCGGGTGTGAGCGGCATCCGCGGTGCACACACACCCCAGCGAGCACCCAAGGGTGCCGGTGCCCAGCTCACCTGTGGCGGGAGGGTGCCCCCCTGCTTCTCCCAGGTGATGGTGGCGGTGGGTGACCCCGAAACCCGGCAGTAGAGCCGCACCGTGGAGCCCTCCTGCACCTCTGTCTGCTCCGGGCTCACCTGCACCTGCGGTGCATCGGCGCCTGTAGGGACAGGAGGGCACCGGGGGTGATGGGAGTGATGGGGACAACAGGGGATGAAGGGGAGGATGGAGGTGATGGGGGTCGTGGGGATGATGGGGACAATGAGGGGTGGTGGGGGCGATGGGGGGTGACAGGGATGATGGCAACACTGGGGATAGTGGGAATGATGGGGGTGTCTGGTGGATGATGGTAACGGTGGGATGATGGTGATGAGGGCAACGGACAATGGGAAATGACAGGGATGATGGTGATGGGGACAATGGGGGTGATGGGGACGATGGGGGTGATGGGGACAATGCAGATGATGGGGATGATGGAGATCAATGACAGGGATGATGAGGACCACAGGGGTGACAGGGATGACAGGGCCAAGGGGGGTGAGGTAGGCGACAACAGTGATGAGGATGATGGGGGTGACAGGGATGATGGGGATGCTGAGGATGACGGTGATGAGGGGGATGGCCAATGGAAGACGGCAGGGATAACAGGGATAATGGGGATGAGAGGGCTAACCAGGACAACGGGGACAGCACTCACCTTGCACATGGAGGAAGGCCCGTGCCGTGTGCTGCCCGGCGCTGCTGCGCGCCCGGCACATGTAGTGCCCTTCATCCGCCGGCTCCACGGCGCTGAACCGCAGCGTCCCGCCATGGACCACAGCCCGCGGCGGCAGCGCTCCTGCGGGGACACAGCCCGGGGTCACCCCCATCACCGCGTCCCCGAGCCCGGTACCGCAGTGAGCGCCCATCCCCGCAGGCACCTACCGAGCCACTCGAGGGTGGGCAGGGGGCTGCCGGTGCCCACGCAGCGGAACTCTGCCGGCTGCCCCGGTGCCACGCTCAGCTGCGCCGGCTCCACGGCGGCGGTGGGGGCTGCGGTGGTGCCGGCTGTGGTGACACCCGGGGTGGTGGGGGGGGGCTCAGGGCTGGCTGCCCCCCCCCCCCCCACCATGGTGCAGGAGCGGTGGGAAGCGGGGTGGGGGGCTGGCGTGGCGCGGTGCACAGTGGGGTGCACGGTGGAGCCCCGGCATGCAGTGGGTGGGGGGCAGCGCGTGGACCCCCCCCCAGACCCCTCCACAAGGGGACTTACCAGGTCTGTGCCCCTCCATAAACTCAACGGGGCCATAAAACATCTGAGTCTTGGAGGGTGCTGCAAGAGGATGCGGATGTCAGGGGAGCCCATCCCCTGGGCGTCTGGGCACTGCACTGACCCCAGTGACCCAGCCTCTGAGAGCCAAGTGTGCCCATCACCCCAGTATCTCCATGGTGGGTCTGCCCATCACCCTGGCATCTGGGCACCGAGCTTGCCCATCGCCCCAGTGCCTGGGCAGCCAGCAAGCCCATCATCCCAGCATCTAGGCACCCAGCATGCCCATCGCCTTGGTGTCTAAGCACCAAATGTGCCCATCACCCTGGCATCTGGGCAACGAGCCGACCCATCGCCGCAGTGTCTGGGCACCCGGAGGGCCCATCCCCCTGGTGTCTGGGTGCCAAGCCTGCCCCTCACTATGGCTTCACGGCACCAAGCGCACCCAGCGTCCGGTTGCCCATCACGTGTTGGCATCTGTGTGCTGGCCGTGCCCATCACCCCAGCCCCTTGGTGCCCATCACCCCGGTGCCTGGGCTCTAGGGTGCCCATCGCCGTGGCTCACCCTGCACGTAGAGCGTGGCGGTGCCCTCGTCCATGTCCAGCATGTTGGAGCCGGTGCAGACGTAGACGCCGGCGTCCTCGGGCCGCACGCGCCGCAGGGTCAGGATGCCATTGAAGTCCACAGCCCCGGCCGGCAGCGAGCCGTGGTTCTGCCGCGTCCACACCAGCGTGTAGGCAGGAGACTGGGGGGGAACGGGACAGGGGCAGGCCTGAGGCCACCAGGATGGGCACGCGCAAGAGGCTGCTGGGGCTGCACACCCACCCGGGCACCCATGGAGCACCCAGTGTGTGCCATAGAGGTACACGGGCACCCGAGGGTGTTTGGGGGGCCCATAGGGATGGCTGGGCACCCAAGGGTGTCTCTATGTCCTCCGGTACCCCATGGGCGCTCAAGAGTCCTCATGCATCCTGTGTGACCCGGTGGGCACCCAGGGGTGCCCTGCACAGCCCCATAGGCATCCAAGGGTGTTCCTGTGCCCTGTACATCCCCATGGGCACCCAGAGATGTCCCCATGCCCTGCACATCCCCATAAGCACCCAGGGGTGTCCCCATGCCCTGTACATCCCCATGGACACCCACGGTTGTCCCTATATGCTCCCGTGGGAGCCTAGGGGTGTCCCACAGAGATACCTGGGCACCCGAGGGTGCTTGGGGACCCATAGGACTGGCTGGGCACCCAGGGGTGTCCCCATGCCCTGCACATCCCCATGGGCACCCAGGGGTGTCCCCATGCCCTGCACATCCCCATGGGCACCCCTGGGTGTCCCCATGCCCTGCACATCCCCATGGGCACCCAGGGGTGTCCCCATGCCCTGCACAGCCCCATGAGCACCCAGGGGTGTCCCCATGCCCTGCATAGTCCCATGAGCACCCCTGGGTGTCCCCATGCCCTGCACATCCCCATGGGCACCCAGGGGTGTCCCCATGCCCTGCACATCCCCATGGGCACCCAGGGGTGTCCCCATGCCCTGCACATCGCCATGAGCACCCAGGGGTGTCCCCATGCCCTGCATAGCCCCATGCCCACCCAAAGGTGCCCCCATGCTCACCTTGCTCTTGGCCGTGCACACGAAGGTGACATCGGCCCCAGGCTTCACCCGCTGCACCCGCTTCTCCTCCACGGTGACGGTGATGGGTTTGCCGGGGGTCTCTGTGCCAAGGCAGGAGAGCTCAGCCCCGCTCCACCCCCTTACCCCCCCACCCCCCGGGGGACCGTGACCCACCGGTGACGATGACCTCGGCGCGGCTGGCGTTGCTGTGCCGCAGGTTGCGGCAGGAGCAGATGTAGACACCGGCTTCGGAGGGCTGGATGCTGGCAAAGTGCAGCTCCTCACCTTGGGGGGGGGGACACACATGTGTATGACACCCCACATCCCCCCCCCCAGCCTTGGGGACACCCCAGTGCCACCCCATACCTTGCTGCCGGCTCTGGGCGCCCTCGGGGAGGGGTCTCCCATCTTCCCGTGCCCAGTGGTAGTAGAAGGGGGGGTCCCCGGTGGCCTGGCACCGCAGGGTGACGGCGCTGCCCTGGGCCACCGCGGTGCGCGGCGGGTGCACGCGGACGGCCAGCGGCACCGGGGGGCCCACCGGGACACAGCCCTGCCCGGGCACCGATGGGTCACCCACATAGCCGGGGGCGCAGCTGCGGGGACAAGGGGTGAGGAGGGGTTGAGGGGTGCATTGGGGTGCATATACTGGGGGGGAATGGCAAGAGGGGTGTATTGGGGGGTATTTGGGGTGAGTGTATCAGGGTTCTTATATTGGGGTGACTCTGTTGGGTTGGGTATATTGGGGTGAGTGTATGAGGGTGTATGTATTGGGGTGACGCTATTGGGTTGGGAATATTGGGGTGAGTATAACAGGGTCCATATATTGGGGTGACTCTATTGGGTTGGGTATATTGGGGTGAGTGTATCAGGGTGGGTGTGTTGGGGTGGAAATACTGGGATGCCTATGTCAGGGTGAGCGTATTAGAGTGCATATATTCGGGTGCGCTCATAGGGATGGGTATATGGGGTATATTGGGGTTCATGTATTGGGGTGACTATACTGGGATGGGTAGGTCAGGGTGGGTATATTGGGGTTCAAATAATAGGCTGAGTACATTGGGGTGAGCATATTGGGGTGAGGACATTAGGGTAGATATGTCGGGGTGCATATATCAAGATAAACTCATAGAGATGACTCTATTGGTGAGGGTATATCATGGTTCACATATTGGGGTGGGTCCAGCGGGGTGAGTGTATTGGGGGGCATATATTGGGGTGAGCACGTAGGTATGGGTCTATTAGAGTGGGTCTACTGGGTTGCGTATATTGGGGTGAGTATATCAGGGTTCAAATATTGGGGTGAGTATATCGGGGTGGGTATAGTGGGGTGAGCACTTTGGGGTGGGTATGTCGAGGTGCATATATCGGGGTGAGTCCATCAGGTTGCATGTATTGGGGTGAGCTCATAAGGGTGAGTATTTTGGGGTGGGTATATCAGGGTGAGTATATCAGGGTGGGTCTATTGGGGTGAATGCAGCAGGAGAACATTGGGGTGAGCCCATCAGGGTGGGGTTTGAGGGTGTGTTTTTGGGGGTAAGTACATGGGATGACCCCCATCGGGATGGGTTTGGGAGTGGGTACATGGGGTGAGCCCATCAGGGTGGGTTTGGGGGTGTGTTTTGGGGGTGGGTACATGGGGTGAGCCCATCGGGGTGGGTTTGGGGGTGTGTTTTGGGGGTGGGTACATGGGGTGACCCCATTAGGGTGGGTTTGAGGGTGTGTTTTGGGGGTGGGTACATGGGGTGACCCCATTAGGGTGGGTTTGGGAGTGGGTACATGGGGTGGGTTTGGGGGTGTGTTTTGGGGGTGGGTACATGGGGTGACCCCATCGGGGTGGGTTTGGGGGTGTGTTTTGGGGGTGGGTACATGGGGTGACCCCATTAGGGTGGGTTTGAGGGTGTGTTTTGGGGGTGGGTACATGGGGTGACCCCATCGGGGTGGGTTTGGGGGTGTGTTTTGGGGGTGGGTACATGGGGTGACCCCATCGGGGTGGGTTTGGGGGTGTGTTTTGGGGGTGGGTACATGGGGTGAGCCCATCGGGGTGGGTTTGGGGGTGTGTTTTGGGGGTGGGTACATGGGGTGAGCCCATCGGGGTGGGTTTGGGAGTGGGTACATGGGGTGGGTTTGGGGGTGTGTTTTGGGGGTGGGTACATGGGGTGACCCCATTAGGGTGGGTTTGAGGGTGTGTTTTGGGGGTGGGTACATGGGGTGACCCCATCGGGGTGGGTTTGGGGGTGTGTTTTGGGGGTGGGTACATGGGGTGACCCCATTGGGGTGGGTTTGGGGGTGTGTTTTGGGGGTGGGTACATGGGGTGAGCCCATCGGGGTGGGTTTGGGGGTGTGTTTTGGGGGTGGGTACATGGGATGACCCCATTAGGGTGGGTTTGGGAGTGGGTACATGGGGTGGGTTTGGGGGTGTGTTTTGGGGGTGGGTACATGGGGTGAGCCCATCGGGGTGGGTTTGGGGGTGTGTTTTGGGGGTGGGTACATGGGGTGACCACATCGGGGTGGGTTTGGGGGTGTGTTTTGGGGGTGGGTCTATCGCACGTGTTTGGGGTGCGGGTGCTCACCGCTCGCAGTACTGCCCCGTGTATCCCGGCTCACAGGCGGTGCAGCGGTACCCACCACCCTCCAAACTCTCACAGGTCCTGGAGAACCTGGATGGGGACACATGGATGAGGTGGGGACATGTGTCCGTCCCCCCCCCCCACAGCACCCCCATCTCCCCCCAGCCCAGCAGCGGCACTCACTGGTTCTCGGGGTACGGGAGGGGACATGCACAGGGCTGGCAGTCCTCGGGGGTACCAGCGGTAGCATCCCCATAGAACCCAGGGGCACATTGGTCACAGAAGTCCCCTGCTGTGTTGTGCAGGCATCCCTGGGGGGGACACACACACACAATGGGGGGGTCAGGGTTGGGATGACACCCCCGGACCCCCCAAAAACCTGCTCAATGTGAAGCCTTACGGAGCAGACGCCACTCTCGGGGTGGCAGCTCTCGGAATGCCCGTTGCACTCGCAGAGCTCACAGTGCCCCAGGTACAGCCCCCCCCCGGTGCGGGTGTAACCGGGGGCACAATCCTGGTTGGGAGAGGAAGAAAAAGAGGGGGGTTCAGTGTTATGACACCCCCGAAACACCCCTGGGAAGGGTTGTGGGGATGGAGGGGGATGCTGGGGGATGCAGGGGGATGCTGGGGGATGCAGGGGGATGCAGGGGGATGCAGGGGGATGCTGAGGGATGCAGGGGGATGCAGGGGGATGCTGGGGGATGCAGGCGGATGCAGGGGGATGCTGGGGGATGCAGGCGGATGCAGGGGGATGCTGAGGGGTGCAGGGAGATGCAGGGGGATGCTGGGGGATGCAGGGGGATGCAGGGGGATGCTGAGGGATGCAGGGGGATGCAGGGGGATGCAGGCGGATGCAGGGGGATGCAGGGGGATGCAGGGGGATGCTGGGGGATGCTGGGGGATGCAGGGGGATGCAGGCGGATGCAGGCGGATGCAGGGGGACGCTGAGGGGTGCAGGGAGATGCAGGGGGATGCTGATGGATGCAGGGGGATGCTGAGGGATGCAGGGGGATGCTGGGGGATGCAGGCGGATGCAGGGGGATGCTGAGGGATGCTGAGGGATGCAGGGGGATGCAGGGGGATGCTGAGGGATGCAGGGGGATGCAGGCGGATGCAGGGGGATGCAGGGGGATGCAGGGGGATGCTGGGGGATGCTGAGGGATGCAGGGGGATGCAGGCGGATGCAGGCGGATGCAGGGGGACGCTGAGGGGTGCAGGGAGATGCAGGGGGATGCTGATGGATGCAGGGGGATGCTGGGGGATGCAGGCGGATGCAGGGGGATGCTGAGGGATGCAGGGGGATGCAGGGGGGTGCTGAGGGATGCAGGGGGATGCAGGGGGATGCTGAGGGATGCAGGGGGATGCAGGGGGATGCTGGGGGATGCAGGGGGATGCTGAGGGATGCTGTGGGATGCAGGCGGATGCAGGGGGATGCAGGGGGATGCAGGGGGATGCTGGGGGATGCTGAGGGATGCAGGGGGATGCAGGCGGATGCAGGCGGATGCAGGGGGACGCTGAGGGGTGCAGGGAGATGCAGGGGGATGCTGATGGATGCAGGGGGATGCTGGGGGATGCAGGCGGATGCAGGGGGATGCTGAGGGATGCAGGGGGATGCAGGGGGGTGCTGAGGGATGCAGGGGGATGCAGGGGGATGCTGAGGGATGCAGGGGGATGCAGGGGGATGCTGGGGGATGCAGGGGGATGCTGAGGGATGCTGAGGGATGCAGGGGCTCACCTGGCAGGACAGCCCGTGGTACCCGGGCGGGCAGCGGCATTCCTCCACCTCAAGGGCTGGGGGGAGGCCGGGCTGGGGGGGCACCGCCACGTCCATGGAGACATCAGCGATGCCGGATGCAGCCGTGCTGGTGGAGTAGGTGGCTCGGATGAGGATCTCATCCAGGTCGGCCAAAGCCATCAGGAGATGCTCCCGTGTCGCCGGTTGTCCATCCGGGCGCTGCCAGTATTGCTGCGGGCAGGGGGGTGTCAGGGGGGTGTCAGGGGGTGTCGGGGGGGACACGGGGGCTCTGCAGGTCACCAGGGACCCCTCCTACCTCCCGGAATACGATCTCGAAGGCCTTGGGGGTGCCTGGGGGCAGGTCGGGCTGATGGGCCACCAGAGTGATGTCGTTGCCCTGTGGGGACAGGGGGGACAGAAGGGGTTAAGGGGGGGTCCTGGTGTCACCCTGTGGTGTCCCCTTGACCCTGGCACCCCCGTACCGTGATCTGGATGTCGGCGTCAGGCAGGGGGGCTCCCTGTCCCCCCGGGGTGTAGGTGAGGGTGTAGCGGAGGCGTCCGCCGTAGGAGCCCACCTATGGGGAGATGGCGGGATGGGATCGGGATTGGGATGGGGAAAAGGATTGGGATGGGAAGGCGAAGGGGAAGAGTTAGATGGGGATAGGGATGGGGATGGGATGGGATTGGGAATGGGCAGGTCAGGCTAGGGATGTGGATAGGAACAGGATGGGATGGGAATGGGGAGGGGCAGGATGGGAATGAAATGGGGATGGGGATGTGTATGGGATGGGATGGGTTGGGAATGGACAGGACAGGATAGAGATGTGGATGGGAACAGGATGGGAACAGGAAAGGGAAGGGGCAGGACAGGATGGGAATGGGGAAAGTGAAGGCAGAGGAAGAAGAAAAGGAAGAGGGAGAGGGAGAGGAAGGGGATGGAGAGAGAGAGAAGGAATGGGAAAGGGAAAGGGAGAGGATTGGAGTGGGGATGGGGACAGGGAAGGGGATGAGGTAGGGATGAGGAAGGAAAAGGGGCAAAGGGAAAAGGGGGGAGGGAAAAGGGGGGAGGGAAAGGGGGGAAAGGAAAAGGGGGGAGGCAGGGGACAAAGGAGGCTCCGGCAGAGCTCCCGGAGCACCCCTGTCCCTGGGGGGGGCACCCCATCACCTTGTCCCCTTGGTAGGGGGGCGGCAGCTGCCAGTAGTAGGAGTCGGGGGGCAGGTCCCCGAAGCGGCCGTAGCTGAGGCGGGGCTGGGGGGGCCCCGGCTGCACCGTGAAGCCGGAGCCCACGCGGGTGCTGCGCTGCCGGTTCACCAGCGTGAAGCCCTGCGCGTCCCCGGCACCGAACCGAGTCTGCACCTATGGAGGGGGGGTAACGGGTGAGCAAGGGACTGGGGACACTGGGGACACCATGGGGATACCATGGGGACACCATGGGGATACCATGGGGACACCATGGGGATACCATGGGGACACCATGGGGATACAATGGGGACGCAATGGGGACACCATAGGGACACAATGGGGATACAATGAGGATGCAATGGGGACAATGGGGATGCAATGGGCACACCATGGGCACACAATGGGGACACCATGGGGGCACAATGGAGACACAATGGGAAAACACTGGGGACACCATAGGGACACAATGGGGACACTGGGGACACCATGGGGATGCAATGGGGACACCATGGGGACAAAATGGAGACACAATGGGGACACTGGGGACACCATGGGGATGCAATGGGGACACCATGGGGACACCATAGGGACACAATGGGGAAGCAGGGAGACACAATGAGGACACAATGGAGACACAATGGGGACACACTGGGGGCACAACTGGGACACACTGGGGGCACAATGGGGACACAATGGGGACACAATGGGGACACAATGGGGACACTGGGGACACCACGGGCACACAATGGGGACATCATAGGGACACTGGGGACACCATGGGGACACCATAGGGATGCAATGGGGACACAGGGAGACACAATGGGGACACAATGGAGACACAATGGGGACACACTGGGAACACTGTGGACACCATGGGGACACAATGGGGACACCATAGGCACGCAATGGAGACGCAATGGGGACACAATGGGGACACAATGGAGACACAAGAGGGACACCATGGGGCCAAGGGGGGTCACTCACGGTGCCGCGGGCATAGCCGGTGCTGGCGCAGTGCTGCACGATGCCCATGCAGAAGCAGGGCAGGCACCCGGCCGCCTCGGCCGCGCTCAGGTGGAAGTGATGGGGCCGGCAGGAGGCACAGCGGGGCCCCTCCACGTTGGCCTGTGCAGGGGAGGGTGACGCACGTCAGGGGTGACATCGCCCTCGGGGCTTGAGGACACGCGGACGGGGGCACCGGGCTCACCTTGCAGTGGCACTGCCCATTGGCATCGCAGCCCTCGCCGGTGCTGCCGCGTGGGTCACATTGGCACTGCCCCACGGGGACACCCGGCTCTGGGGGGGGGGACACACACACGCAGTGGTTAACGTGACCCCCATCGGTGCCACCACCACGTCCCCTTTGCTTTGACACTCACCTCGGCACGGCTCCCCCCGCAGCGGGTCCCCCACGTACC
This sequence comes from Lathamus discolor, assembly GCF_037157495.1. NCBI lineage: Eukaryota > Metazoa > Chordata > Aves > Psittaciformes > Psittacidae > Lathamus > Lathamus discolor. The sequence goes on from NW_027069199.1 coordinate 85,224, forward strand.
CGGGCGAGCACCTACAGGGGGGTCACCAATAAGAAGAGCCAATGGGGGGGGTTACACCCCATAAATCACCCCACATCCCCCCCCCCACCAGGGTCCCCTGGTACCTCTGGCACTGGCGCCCGCTGTGCCCCGGGGCGCAGGCGCTGCAGGTTGGCTGCCCATCCGTGTCTTCAAAGCAGGTCTTGGTCACCCTATGGAGGGATAAAGGGATGGGTGAGACCCCATTGGTGTCCCCAGGGACGGAGGGGACATGGGGGGTGGCACCTACTGGCTTTCCCCATGGGGTCCGTGGCAGGGACAGGGCTGGCAGTCGCCCGCGGTGCCGCGGGTGGCATCGCCGTAGTAGCCGGGTTGGCACTTGTCACATTGGGGACCCTCGGTGTGATCCCGGCAGCCCTGCAGAGGAGGATGCAGGCAGTGGGGTGCCGCTGGCACGGCCATGGCGGTGCCGGGGGGGGTCCCCACGCTGTCCCCAGCTCACCTGGCAGACGCCGCTCTCGGGGTGGCACTCGGCGGCGTGGCCGTGGCACTGGCAGGGCTCACAGGTGCCCAGGTAGAGCCCGGCGCTGCTGCGGGTGTACCCGGTGTCGCAGTCCTGCGGTGGGGACACGGGGACGAAGGGGGGGGGTGACGCGGCCGCTGCTGGGGGTGCCCGGTGCTGGGGAGGGGGCTCGGGGGGGGGGGGGGGGCTCACCTGGCAGGAGGCCCCCCGGTACCCGGCCGGGCACGTGCAATCCTCCACCTCCAGCGCCGGCGGGCGCCCGGTGGCGTGCGGCACCGCCACGTCCAGGGTGACATCGGACAGCCTGCGGAGAGACGGCCCGTCCCCACTGCCCGGCCTGCCCGCGGCCACGTGTCCCCGTGTCCCTATAGCCACGTGTCCCCATGCACCCATATCCCAATGTCCCTGTGTCCCCATATCCCCATTTCCCCATGGACCCATGGCCCCATAGCCGCATGTCCCTGTATCCCCATATCCCCACCTCCCCGTGCACCCATATCACCATGTCCCTGTGTCCCCATATCCCTATGTCCTCATGCACCCATATCCCCATGTCCTTGTGCCCCCATCTTCCCATGACCCCCTCTCCTAATGACCCCATAGCCCCATGTACCCCTGTCCCTGTATCCCTATATCCACGTCCCCAACTCCCCATGTCCCCATGTTTCATGTCCCTGCATCCCCATCTCCCCATGTCCCTATGTCCCCCTATCCCTATATCCAAATGTCCCCAACTCCCCGCATCCCTGTGCCCCCATGTCCCTATGTTCCATGTCTCTGTGTCCCCATGTCCCATGTTCCCATATCCCCATGTCCCTGTGTCCCCATATTCCCATCTCCCCATGACCCCGTGTCCCCATGACCCCCTATCCCTATATCCACGTGTCCCCATCTCCCCATATCCCCATGTCCCTGTGTCCCCATATCCCCATGTCCCCATGTCCTTGTGTCTCCATCTCCCCCTGACCTCATGTCCCCATGTCCCCCTATCCCTATACCCACGCGTCCCCATCTCCCCATATCCCGATGTCCCGCATCCCCGGCACCTGCTCTCCTCCGGCTGCTCCGCGTAGGACGCCCGGATCATGAAGAGGTCGACATCGGCCAGCGCCATCAGCAGATGCTCCCGGGTGGCCTCGCGCCCATCCGCCCTGCGCCAGGCGCGCTGCGGCACAACCGGAGGGGGTGACCACGGCGTGTCCCGTCCGTCCCCCCCATCGCAGGCTCAGGGGACACAGGGGCCGGCCCTCACCTCGCGGATGGGCACGGTGACGGCGGTGGGGATGCCGGCGGGGATGCCGGTGTCGGAGAAGTGCTCCAGGAGGATGCCGTTGCCCTGCAGCAGGACGTGGGGCTGGCGCGGCAGCGGCTGTGCCCCGGCCGGCGCGCGGTGCGTCACCGTGAACCGCAGCTCGCCGCCGTACGATGTCACCTGCGGGGGGGACGTGAGGCTCAGCCGGGCACGGGGGGCACCCACTGCGTCCCCCCCATCCCGGCCCCGGTACCTTGTCCCCGGCGAAGGCTGCGGGCAGCACCCAGTAGTAGACATCGCGGGGCAGCGCATGGAAGGTGTCGAAGAGCAGCTCCCGCGGCGAGGAGAAGCGGGCGCCGGCACCCACCGGCTGCGCCCCGGCTGCCGTGGCCAGGGACAGCGGCGCCGTGTCCTCGGCGGTGAGTGCGACCTGGAGCGGGGCAGGGAACGGGCTCGGTGCGGGAGCGGCACGGCACGGCGCGACATGGCACAGCGTGGGGTAGCACAGCAGCACCGCACGTGGCACGGCATGGTGCTACATGGCATAATGGCAATGCATGGCGTGGCACGGCACGGTATTATATGGCATAACGGCAATGCATGGCATGGCATGGAATGGTGCTGTATGGCATAACGGCAGTGCATAGCATGGCACAGCATGGTGCTACATGGCATAATGGCAATGCATGGCACAGCACAGCGTGGTGCTACATGGCGTAACATAGCAATGCATGGCACGGCACAGCGTGGTGCTATGTGGCATAACAGCAACGCATGGCATGGCACAGCATGGTGCTATGTGGCATAACAGCAACACATGGTGTGCCACAACATGGCCCTATATGGCATAACGGCAATGCATGGCATGGCACGGCATGGCGCTATATGGCATAACGGCAATGCACGGCATGGCACAGCACAACCTGGCACAGCATAGCTATGCATGACAATGCCATTTCAGCGCAACATGGCATGGCACAGCGTGGCACAGTGAGGCAGGGCATGGCACGGCACGGCATGGCATGGCAAGACACTCTACGGCGTGATTTGGACCAACACGGCAGGGCACGGCACAACGTGACATGAGACGGCACAACACTGCAAGGCCATGGGACATAAATCATTATAGATCATGCTAAGGCACGGCATGGCAAGGGACGGCACGGCAAGACGCAGCGTATAATGGCACGGCACGGCTCGACATGCCTGGTGCGGCACAACATGGAATGCAACGGTCGAGCAGGGCCTGATATGGAACCAAATGGCACTAAACGGCACGGCACGGCTAACAAGGCACGGCACGGCCCGGCCCGACGCCCGTGGTGGTACCTGGTGTCGGCTCCAGGCGGAGCTGGCGCAGTGCCGCGAGACGCCCATGCAGAAGCAGGGCAGGCAGCCCTCGGCGTTGGCCGCGCTCAGGTGGAATGTGCCGGCGGCACAGGAGTCGCAGAGCCGGCCCCGCACGTTGGGCTGCGGCAATGGGGGGCACGGGGGTTACAGGGGGGGTTATGGGGGGTATGGGGGGGGGGGGGCTGGGGAGGATTGGACCAGTTTGGGGCTGGGGGGTGGTTGATTGGGTGCGACGATGGGGTCAAACTGGGTGCTATGGGGCATTGGACTGGGAACCCCAGAGATTGGATTGGTGCCATAGCTGGGGTCAGACTGCGTCCCATGGGGGTTGGACTGAGTGCTATGGGGCAGGGGTGGACTGGGTGCTGAGGGGGGGGTGCGGATTGGGTACCCCAGGGATAAGACTGGGTGCTATAGGGGGGTTGGATGGTGCTGGGGGGATCAGACTGGGCACCCCAGGGATCAGATTGGGAGCTGTAGCCAGGGTCAGAGCGGGTGCCATGGGGGATTGGACTGGGAACCCCAGGGCTCCCACTGGGCGCTATTGGGGATCCCACTGTGTGCAGGGGGGAACAGGAGCCCCCATCCCCGCCGTCCCAGCGCCCTGCCCTCACCTTGCACCGACACGTGCCACCATCCTCATCCTTGCCCCCGCGGGCATCACACTTGATGAGCTCCTGACCTGCAGTGGGCAGCAACGGTGAGGGCAGGAGGCACCCATGGGTGGGGGGGGGAGCACCCATAGGGCAGGGGTTCACCCCACAACTCACCGATCGGGGTGCACTTGCCGCCCGGTTGGATGGGGTCTCCCTCATAGCCTGGGGCGCACCTATGGGGATGGGGGTGATGGGTTAGGGGGTGGTTCTCTGGTGTTGGGGGGGGGGTGTTGAGGGACCCCCCAACCCTGTCACCTCTCGCAGCGGCGCCCGGCGTAACCGGGTGCGCAGGCGTCACACGTGGCTTGTCCATCGGTGTCCAGGAAGCACGAGTCCGAAAACCTGCGGTGACAGCGACAGGGATGCACCAGGGGATGGTGACATCTTATGGGGGGTCTGGGGGGGGGGTCCGGGGGTTCCCCAGGGGCTGTCACCCACCTCCGAGCCTGCTCCGTGTAGGGACAGGGACACGGGTGACAGGCGCTGGCCGTGCCCTTGGTGGCATCGCCGAAGAAGCCGGGTTTGCACTTCTCGCACTGGGGACCCTCGGTGTTGTGCTGGCAGTTCTGGGGGGGACACAGACGCGGCACGGGGTGGGGGGGCGTGCGGTGACACCAAACCACGTCCCCATCCCCTTGTCACCCCGCTCCTCACCAGGCAGTGCCCAAACACGGGGTCGCAGGTGCTGGAGTGTCCATGGCAGCCGCAGCCGGAGCACGTCCCCAGGTAGGGTCCCTTTGTCACCCGCTCGAAGCGGCTGGCACAGCGCTGGCACGACAGCCCCGTGTAGCCCACGGGGCACCTGGGGACACAGCGGTGTGATGGTGCCGTCGTGGTTGGTGGTGGCACCGAGCCTGGCACCTCGCTGCGAGCATCACCTGCACTCCTCGACGTCTCCGGCTGGCCCCAGGCCGGTGTCGGTGGTGCTGGTGGTGTCCATGGCCACGTCGCTGAGCCCCACGCTGGCCATGCGCCCGTCGTACACCGCGCGGATGAAGATGCCCTCCAGGTCCTGCAGCACCAGCAGCAGCAGCTCCCGGCTCACCGGAGCGCCCTCCTCGTCCTCCCAGCGGTCCTGTGGGGACGGTGACACCAGCGTCACCCCGCAGTGATGGTAACACTGGCATTACCCACCTGACACCACCAGCACCCACCCATCACCAGCATCACCATCACCCACCCATCACCACAACCATCACCATCACCGCGACTGTCACCCAACCACCATCACTGCTACCATGCTCCCACCATCACACTTTCACCGACACCATCACACACCCATCACCACCGGCATCACTCGCGGACCATCACCCTTTCACCACCAGCATCACCCTCCCACCACCACCCTTCCTTCCTCCACCACCATTAACCACCCATCACCATCACTGACCCCCCCCACCTTCACCATCACCACCATCACCCACACACTGTCACTGCCACTGCCACCAACCTCCCACCCACCACCACCAGCATCACCATTACCCATCCACCATCACAACCACGATGCTCCCACCCTTCCACCACCATCACCCCCACCACCCGTGCCGGTCCCCCCACCTCGGTGAAGGGCACGTGCCGCCGGTTGAGGACGTCGGGTTGGGTGTCCCCATCGCGTGCCCGCAGCTGCCGCCCGTGGCCCCGCAGGAGCACATCGGGGTGTGTGGTGGGCTCGGGGGGGCCGCGTCCCAGCCGGTACCGCACCCCATAGCTCAGCGCTCCCCCGTAGGCATCCACCTGCAGCACCGCGAGCTGTCAGCAGCCACCACACCGGCGTCCCCAGCCCCAAACCCACCCCAGTGTCACCAATCCCCATCCCCGTCACCACCCCGGCATCACCTTGTCCCCAAGGAATGAATCCGGCAGCGCCCAGAAGGCATCGAGGGCCAGGAAGCGTCGGGACAGATCCAGGAGCTGGAATTCCTCAGAACCCACATCCACGTGGAGCTGCGTGGCCGAGAGCACCGGTGGGGACGGCGCCGCCGGCACCGTCACGTTGACACCTGCGAGGAGATGCTCAGCCCCTGCCGTGCCCCTTGTCCCCTGTCCCTTGTCCCCATCGCTCACCCTTGAAGTCGTCGGGGCGGTCGAAGCGCAGGTGCAGGCGGTGCCGGTGCCGGGCGGTGGCGCGGCAGGAGGTGGTGACACCGAAGCAGAAGCAGGGCAGGCAGCGGGATGTCCCCGTCACCTCGAAGTGGCCCTCGGGGCACGGCCCTGCGGAGGGAGGGACACAGTGGGTGATGGTGACAGCGGCATGGCGGAGGGGAGGGGACAGCGGGGAGGGATGCTCACCGGGCCGGGTGACGGTGAGGATGCTGTCGGGGATGCCGAACACCATGCCCAGGGTGTTGATGGCCTCGCAGGTGTAGGCACCTTGGTCGGATTCTTTCACGTCGCGGATGGTCAATGTGCCCTGGCCGGCCTCGCTCACAATTGACACCCTGCATGGCACGACTGGCACCAAGCGCCCAGGACACCGGGACGCACCGGTACACCCGGTACACCCAGCACACCCAGCACACAGGCGCACTGGAGCACCTGGTACACCCAGCACACAGGCACACCGGTACACCCGCTACAACCGAGCACAGCCCTACTCACACCCAAGCCCCGCCCCTAAGCATAAGCCACGCCCACCGCTTAGCACCGTTGGCTCTAAGCCCCGCCCCTTTCTGATACACCGCCATACGCCCCGCCCATTACCGCAGACCCCGCCCCTACAAAGCCCCTCCCACAAACAAGCCCCGCCCCAAGCCCCGCTCCCCCTCCCACCCCTCAGCCCCCATATCCACAAGCTCCGCCCTTCCGCAGGCCACGCCCCCTCCCCATTGATAAGCCCCCTCCCCATTGATAAACCCCTTCCCTTGCCCCTCCCACCAGCCCTTAGGCCCCGCCCACCTGTGGCTGCTGGGGGGGTGTCCCCAGTTGAGGCGCCAGGTGACGATGGGCGTGGGGACGCCGGTGGCCGCGCACGTGAAGGTGACAGTCTGACCCGGCACGGCCCGCACCGCGTCCCGCGGCAGCGACACCACCTGCGGGGGCACTGCCCGCGACACCCGTCACCACCCGCAACACCGTCACCACCCGCAACACCGTCACCACCCGCAACACCGACACCACCCACGACACCGACACCACCCTGCACCAGGACATGGCCCTGCCCATGATACCCATCACCACCTGCAACACCGACACCTTCTGCAACACCGACACCACCTGCAACACCGTCACCACCCGCAACACCGTCATCACCCACAACACCGTCATCACCCGCAACACCGTCATCACCCGCAACACCAACACCACCCGCGACACCGACACCACCCGCAACACCGTCACCACCCGCAACACCGTCACCACCCGCAACACCGTCACCACCCTGCACCAGGACATGGCCCTGCCCGTGACACCCATCACCACCCGCAACACCGACACCACCCGCAACACCGTCACCACCCGCAATAGCATCACCACTCACGACACCGTCACCACCCACAACACAGTCACCACCTGCAACACCCATCACAACCCTGCACTGGGACATGGCACTGCCCACAACGCCCGTCACCACCTGCAACACCGACACCACCCGTGACACTGTCACCACCCTGCACCAGGACATGGCCCTGCCCGTGACACCCATCACCACATGCAACACTGACACCACCCGCAATACCGTCACCACTCACGACACCGTCACCACCCGCAACACAGTCACCACCCGCAACACCCATCACAACCCTGCACTGGGACATGGCACTGCCCACAACACCCGTCACCACCAGCGACACCGTCACTACCCTGCACCGGGACATGGCCCTGCCTGTGACACCCATCACCACCCGCAACACTGTCACCACCCGCATCACCCATCACAACACTGTGCTGGGACATGGCACTGCCCACAACACCTATCACCACCCTGCACTGGGATACAGCCCTGCCTGCAACACCCATCATCACCTGCAACACCCATCACAACCCTGCACCGGGACATGGCCCTGCCCACAACACCCATCACAACCCACAACACCCATCACAACCCACAACACCCATCACAACCCTGCACCGGGTCATGGACCTGCCCACAACACCCATCACAACCCACAACACCCACCACAACCCTTCACCGGGACATGGTGTGCTATGTCCCCAGCCCAGTGCCATGTCACAGTGTCCCCAGGTATGATGTCCCCATCCTGGTCCCTTGGCACAGAGTCCCCATCCCAGTGCCACCACACCACATCCCTGCACAGCTTGGGTGCAGCATCCCCTGCCCTGTGCCGTGGCACAGGCTCCATGGGCACAACACCCCATGGCACAGGGTCCCCACAATGTCCCCATCCCAGTGCCACGGCACAGGGTCACCGGCACAGGGGTTCTCCGGCTGTTGTGCCCCCAGTGCCACGTCATGGGGTCCCCAGGCACAACGTCCCCATCCCAGTGCCACCACACCACATCCCAGCACAGCGTCCCCAATCTGACGGCTCTCAGAGCTCAGAGCCATCCCCCCCGAAGCCACCGCGTCCCCTCCGGTGTCACTCACCGCAGCCGACCTCATCGGAGCGGTCGGGGCAGTCGGGCTCGTGGTCGCACTGGTAACTGGCGCGGATGCAGGTCCCGCTGGCCACGCACCGGAACTCCGCCGGGCCGCACGCCGCGCCGGGCGCCTTGGTGGCTACAGGGTGACAACGGCACGTGTCAGCCGTGACCGCAGCAGCGCCGTGTCCCCAGCCCAGCCGTACTCACGGCAATCGGCCTCATCGGAGCCGTCGCCGCAGTCGTTCTCGCCGTCGCATCGCCAAAGCTTGAGCGCGCAGTGCCCGTTGCGGCACTTGAACTCGTTGGGCTCGCAGGGGGACGGGGTGCCTGGGGGATGGGGGACGGGGTCAGCACCCATGGGTGCCCCCTGCACCCTCCCTATGGCGGTGCCATAGACTCACCACAAGCCTCCTCGTCGCTGCCGTCGGCGCAGTCGGCCTCTCCATCGCACAGGTAATCGCGGGGGATGCAGCGCCCATCGGCACAGGCGGCTTCTCCCACCCGGCACCCATCGACCGGCGGCTTGTGGGGCCGGGGGGTGCCGGGGGGCCGCGCGGTGCCGGGGCGCCGCGGCGCTGGGGTGATGGCGGCCGTGGCGGTGCTCAGCGGGCGCGTGGTGACAGCCGGGTGGGACGTGGTGGGGGGCACCCGCGTGGAGGGGTCTGCGGGGATGGGGGTTATGGGGGTGAGGGGGTATAGGAGGGTATGGGGGGAAATAGGGGGCAGTGGGGGAGTATGGGGGAAATGGAGGGTTATGGGGGTATGGAGGGGAAATGGGATGTACTGGGGGGGTTATGGGGGGAAACAGACGTGAGGTGGACTTAGGGGAGATTATGGGGGGAGCGGTGCTGCGTGGGGGGGTAAATGGGGGTGCAGTGCAAAGGGTTATATATGGGATAGGGGAAAATCAGATTGCAGTAAGAGAAATGGGGGGGGTTATGTGGGATATGGGGGTGCTGGGGGGCTTATAAGTAGAAATAAGGATGCACTGGGGGGGGGGTTATGGGGTTTAGGGAGGGTAATAAGGTTATAGTGGGGAATGGGTGTCCAGTGCGGGGTTCTGGGGGTGCAGCAGGTCTATGGGGCACAGGGGGGGCTATGGGGGTGCAGGGGGGGGGGCTATGGGGGTCTCACCGCAGCCGAGCTCGTCGGAGCCGTCGCGGCAGTCGTGTCTCCGGTCGCACCGGTACTCGCCGGGGACGCAGTCGCCGCTGCCGCACGTGAACTCCGTGGGGGTGCAGGGCCGCGGGTGGGGGGTCACTGCGGGGGGGGGGGGGGAGCACATGGTCAGCATGAACCCCAACAGCCCCCACCGGGTATGGGGGGGGTCAAGGCCCACCGGTACATGGGGTGGGCTATAGGTTGATATGGGGGGGTCTGAGCCCCACAAACCCCCCCCCCGGCACTGACCGGCCCCCAGGCGCCGGAACTGGAAGCCATGCGGGGAGGTGGCGTAGGAGGCGATGGAGCCCCCGGCCAGGAGGTCCCGCAGGACCCCCCCGAGCTGCTCCTCGTCCCCGTTCCCCTCGGAGCCCACGTCCAGCTCCACGAAGACGTCACCCTCCAGCTCCCTGGGGGGGCAAAGGGGGGGTCAGCACCCCAAACCCTGCCCTGAACCCATAAACCAGCCCCCCATAACCCCCCCGTCACCCACAAACATCCCCTGCACCCCCAAAACCTCCCCTGAACCCACAAAACCCCCACAGACGACCCCATCACCCCCAAACACCCCCAGGCAACACAACCCCCCCGAAAACCTCTCTGCCCCCCCATCCTCCTGCACCCCCAAACTCACCAGTCCAACCCCCCCTGCACCCCAAAACTCCTCCATAGCTCCCTCTAAACCTCCCCATCCCCATAATACCCCCCTGCACCCCAAACCTCTCCATCCCCCCTTGATCCCCAGACTCCTCAGCCCAAATCCCCCCCAAAACCTCCCCATAGTCCCCCCCATCCCCCCAATTCCCCCTGCACCCCAAATCTCTCCTGCACCCCCAAACCTCCCCAGTCCTCCCTTGCCCCCCAACCTCCCCCAATCCCCTCTGTGCCCCCCCCCCCAGACCCCCCCCATCTCACTTGATGAAGACCACGCTGACCATTTGCTCCCCGGGCACCTTGTAATACTCTGACTCCAGCTGAAGGGGGGGGGCAGAACATGGGGGGGTCAGGGTGCTCCTATGGGTGCCCCCCCCCCCCCCCCCCGCAGCACCCCCCACTCACCGCATCCACCACGGCCTCCGAGATCTCCCGGAACTCCTCGGAGTCGGGGTCCTCCAGGCGCCGGCTGTAGTCGATGCTGCGGGTGAAGTTCACCAGCGCCCGGAAGTAAACTGGGGGCAGGAGAAAGGGGGGGGGGGGGTCAGAAACAGGCACCTGCACCCCCAAAAATACCCCCCTGTCACCCCATCCAGCTGTGACCCTGCCGTAACCAGCTGTGACCCCCAATATCCAGCTGTGACCCCATATCCAGCTGTGATCCCCATATCCAGACTGTGACACCCCATATCCAGCTGTGACTCCCCTATATCCAGCTGCGACCCCCTTATCTAGCTATGACCCCCCAATATCCAGCTATGACTCCTCATATCCAGCTGTAATCCCCATATCCAACTGTAAATGCCATATCCAGACTGTGACAAGCCCATATCCAGCTGTGACCCCCCAATATCCAGCTGTAATCCCCATATCCAGCTGTGACTGCCCCATATTCAGCTGTGACCCCCCCATACCCAGGCTGTGACCCCCCATATCCAGCTGTGATCCCGCCATATCCAGCTGTAATCCCCATATCCAGCTGTGACCCCATATCCAGACTGTGACCCCCCATATCCAGTTGTGACCCCCATATCCAGCTGTGACCCCATATCCAGACTGTGACCCCCATATCCAGCTGTAATCCCCATATCCAGCTGTGACCCCCATATCCAGCTGTGACCCCATATTTACACACACACACCCCCTAGAACCCTAGGGATACACTTGGGGGTGCAGCGGGGGGGTCCCCCAAGGTGTCACTTACTCAGTGGGGGCTCGTCCTCGGCCACCACCATCCCCACGGGCATGGGGGGGGGCCCAGGCACTGCCCGAGGAGGAGGAGGAGGAAGAGGAAGAAGAAGAAGAGGAAGAGGAGGATGGAGGAGACAGAGCTTGAGCGCGGTGGCAGGCGGTGACAGGCGGGGGACAGCAGCCACCCCTCGGTGCCCCCTTACCGGTGGGTGCCAGCCCCAAGCTGGGCACGTGGGTAGCGCTCGGCCATGGGGCGCCGCTGCCGTCCTCCCCGCTGCCATCTGCAATGGGGACAGCAAGGGGGGCACGAGGGTGACATCCAGACACGGTGACACCCACCCACCCATTGCCACCTTACCCTGGATGCCACCCCAGTGCTGTCTGCAATGGGGACAGTGTGACACACACCAATGGTGACATCCAGACATGGTGACACCGACCAGGGTGACATCCACCAATGGTGACATCCAGACACGGTGACACCGAGCAGGGTGACACCCACCAATGGTGACACCCACCCACCCATTGCCACCTTACCCTGGATGCCACCCCAGTGCTGTCTGCAATGGGGACAGTGTGACACACACCAATGGTGACATCCAGACATGGTGACACCGACCAGGGTGACATCCACCAATGGTGACATCCAGACATGGTGACACCGACCAGGGTGACATCCACCAATGGTGACATCCAGACACGGTGACACCGAGCAGGGTGACACCGACCAGGGTGACACACACCAATGGTGACATCGAGACACGGTGACACTGACCAGGGTGACACCGAGCAGGGTGACACACACCAATGGTGACATCCAGACACGGTGACACTGACCAGGGTGACACCGACCAGGGTGACACCCACCAATGGTGACAACCAGAAACAGTGACACCCACCCACGGTGACACCAACCAGGTTGACACCCACCAATGGTGACACGCAGCCATGGTGACACCCACCCACCCATTGCCACAAAGCGCCACCAAGTCCCTGGTGCCGTTTGCATGGGGACAGAGTGAATGGCACCCACCCCCAGTGCATCCATCCATGGTGACACTGAGCCCTGGTGGCACCCACCTAGGGTGACACTGAACCATGGTGACACCCACCCACGGCGCCATCCGCTCACCCATTGCCCCCTTACCGCTGGGTGCCACCAGCTCCCTGGTGCCATCTGCAATGGGGACAGAGCCAGCAGCACCCACGGTGACACCCAGCCCTGGTGGCACCCATCCGTAGTGACACCCACCCCCGGTCCCCCCTTACCGCCGGATGCCACCAGGTCCTCGTCATCGGAGAGGTGCCGGTAGAAGCGGTGGCCCCGCGTGCCCCCGACGTGGTCGGACACCGTGTCCTCGGGGAAGGAGCTCTCGGCCAGGCCCTGGCTGCCCTGCGGACACGCAACAGCGCCGGTGGGTGCCGCGCACGGCACCGGCACACGCGTGTGCACGCACGTGGGGTGCACGCTGACACATGGCCATGGACATGTATCTGCACCACGATACACGTGTAGTGACACAGGGACGCGTGCACACTGACACGTTATGCACATGTACCACTACCTGTATGTGTGGCACGGGGATGTGTGTGCACACTGACACGTTATGCACATGTACCGCTATCCACATGTGTGGCACATGGATGTGTGTGCACACTGACACATGCTATGCACATGTACCACTATCCACATGTGTGACATGGGGATGTGTGTGCACACTGACACATGCTATGCACATGTACCACTATCCACATGTGTGACATGGGGATGTGTGTGCACACTGACACATGCTATGCACATGTACCACTACCTACATGTGTGACACGGGGATGTGTGTGCACACTGGCACATGCATGCACCTCTATCTACATGCACTGCCGCAGCAATGTGTGTGCACACAGATGTGCTTGTGCACACGCATTCACACTGCTACACGTGTGCACCCATGTGGGAATCCGTGCGCACACCAACACATGGCTGCACACGTATGTTTGCACCACCAGACGTGTGTGTGTGCACCATGACTGCACACATGTGCTTGCACCACCAAATGTGTGCACACCAACATGACCGCGCACACGCGTGTGCACCACGCATCGCCCCACGCCTGCGCACACGCGTGTGCAGCCCCGGCCGGTGCCCCCTCACTGCGGTCAGGAATCCGTCAGGGCAGCACTTTCTGAGCAAACAAGTGCCGGGGGATTAATGCGGCGCTGGGGGGGGGGGAGAAGGGGGGGACACGGGGGGGGGTGGGTAAAGGGGGGACACGATGGGGACATGAAAGGAACCCGCACCCCAAGGGGGCCTGGCTCGGGGTGGGGGGGTGTTCCATGGGTGCCAGCCCAGCCCTGGATGCTTGGGGGGGGGCAAAGGGGGAAAATGAGGCACAGAGGAGCCCACGCATGCACTGAGTATGTGGGTGCTTGGCCACTGCCCTGCACATGTGCACCGAGTGTGTGGGCGCTCAGCTGCTGCCCCCCCACCATGCACCGAGTGTGTGGGTGCTCTGCTGTCACCCCTCCATGCAGGTACTGAGTGTGTGGGGCCTCTGCTACTGCCCCACACACATGCAATGAGAGCGTCTGTGCTCAGTCATCACCCACCGTCTGCACTGAGCATGTGGGTGCTCAGCCATTGATCACCCACCCATGTGCTGAGCGTGTCCCTGCTCAGCCCCATCCGAACACACACTCAAAAACACAGTCACAGTCACACACAGTCACACACAGTCGCACACACGCTCATTCACACTCACACTCTCACACATACACACACACTCACAGTCACACACACACATACACACACTCACACACACACTCATTCACACTCACACAATCACACACTCACACACACACAGAGTCACACACAATCACACTCACAATCAATCACAGTCACTCACACACACATTCACACTCACAATCTCACAATCACACACTCACACACACACAGTCACACACACAATCACACTCACAATCACATTCACACTCTCACTCTCACACACACACACACTCATTCACACTCACAATCACACACGCACTCACACAGTCACACACTCACGCTCACACACACACAATCACACACTCTCTCACTCTCAGTCACACACACACACAATCACACTCACACACAATCAATCACACTCATTCACACTCACACACACACACAATCACACTCATTCACACTCACACACACACTCACACACACACACAATCACACTCATTCACACTCACACACACAGTCACACACTCACACTCATACACACACACTCCTTCACACTCACACTCATTCACACTCACACTCTCTCACTCTCACACTCACACAATCAATCACATTCACACACTCTCACTCATTCACACTCACTCTCACACTCACACAATCACAGTCATTCACTCTCACACTCATTCACACTCACACACACACACTCACACACACACACTCACACACACACAATCAATCACACTCATTCACACTCACTCTCACTCTCACACTCATTCACACTCTCACTCATTCACACTCATTCACACTCACTCTCTCAATCAATCACACTCATTCACGCTCACTTTCTCACTCTCACACTCATTCACACTCATTCACACTCACACTCTCACTCATTCACGCTCACTCTCACACTCACACACACACACTCACACACAATCACACTCATTCACACTCACACACAGGCACACACTCACACCCATACACACGCACTCATTCACACTCTCACTCATTCACACTCATTCACACTCACTCTCACACTCGCTCTCTCCCTCTCTCCCTCTCTCAGAGCCGCGGCTCCCGTTACCGGAAGCGCCCCGCACCGGACACCAGCGCCCCCCCCGCCGCCGCCGTGGCCCCGCGCCCGGCCGGACGCTGCCGCCGCCGCTCACTTTTTCCACTCCCGTCCCAGATCCTGCCCCGCGCCCGGGGGAGCGCGGGCGGGGCCGGCGGGGGGGGGGGGCGAGGAAGCGGCCCCCGGGCCCGCCAGCACCGGGCATGGATGTGAGCGGGCAGGCACGGAGTGAGCCCCGCTCACGTGGCGGTGAGACCCGGACACAGCTCTGGACACAGCCCCCAGCCAGGCACCCTCCCCCCGAACCTTCACCTTCCGCCCCACACCGGGACATTTCACCCCAAATCTGCACCTTCCACCCCAAACCGGGACATTTCACCCCAAACTGGGACCTTCCACCCCAAACCGGGACATTTCACCCCAAACTGGGACCTTCCACCCCAAACCGGGACATTTCACCCCAAACCGGGACCTTCCACCCCAAATCTGCACCTTCCACCCCAAATCTGCACCTTCCACCCCAAATCTGCACCTTCCACCCCAAACCGGGACATTCCACCCCAAACCGGGACCTTCCACCCCAAACCGGGACATTTCACCCCAAACCAGGACCTTCCACCCCAAATCTGCACCTTCCACCCCAAATCTGCACCTTCCACCCCAAATCTGCACCTTCCACCCCAAACCAGGACCTTCCACCCCAAACTGGGACATTCCACCCCAAATCTGCACCTTCCACCCCAAACCAGGATGTTCCACCCCAAACCGGGACCTTCCACCCCAAACCGGGACATTCCACCCCAAATCTGCACATTCCACCCCAAATCTGCACCTTCCACCCCAAACCGGGACCTTCCACCCCAAACCGGGACATTCCACCCCAAATCTGCACCTTCCACCCCAAACCAGGATGTTCCACCCCAAACCGGGACATTTCACC
>NW_027069200.1:0-99638 GCF_037157495.1 Lathamus discolor
TGAAACCCTATAGAGACCCTATAGAGACCCTAGGAACCCTATAGAGACCGTATAGAGACCCGAGACCCGAGACCCTAGAGACCCTAGAGAGACCCTAGAGACCCTATAGAGACCCAAGAGACCCTATAGAGACCCTAGAGAGACCCTAGAGACCCTATAGAGACCCTATAGAGACACTAGAGGCCCTATAGAGACACTATAGAGGCCCTAGAGACCCTATAGAGACCCTAGGGAACCTATAGAGACCCTAGGAACCCTATAGAGACCCTATAGAGACCCTATAGAGACCCTAGGGACCCTATAGAGACCCTATAGAGACACTAGAGACCCTATAGAGACCCTATAGAGACCCTAGGAAACTATAGACACGTATAGAGACCCTAGAGACCCTATAGAGACCCTAGAGAGACCTTTCAGAGACCCTAGGTACCCTATAGAGACCCTATAGAGACCCTAGGGACCCTATAGAGACCCTATAGAGACTCTAGAGACCCTATGGAGACCCTATAGAGACCTAGAACCTAGGAACCCTATAGAGTCCCTAGGGAACCTATAGAGACACTAGGAACCCTATAGAGACCCTATAGAGACCTTAGGGACCCTATAGAGACCCTATAGAGACCCTAGAACCCTATAGAGACCCTATAGAGACCCTAGAGACCCTATAGAGACCTATAGACCTAGGACCCTAGAGACCCTATAGAGACCCTAGAGACCCTAGAGACCCTATAGAGCTAGACCCTATAGAGACCCTAGGACCTATAGAGACCCTAGAGACCCTATAGAGACCCTATAGAGACCCTAGGGAACCCTATAGAGACCCTAGGAACCCTATAGAGACCCTATAGAGACCCTAGGTTCCTATAGAGACCCTAGGGACCCTCTAGAGACCCTAGAGAGACCCTAGAGACACTATAGAGACCCTAGGAACCCTATAGAGACCCTATAGAGACCCTAGGGACCCTATAGAGACCCTAGGAACCCTATAGAGACCCTAGGAACCCTATAGAGACCCTATAGAGACCCTAGGACCCTATAGAGACCCTATAGAGACCCTAGAGACCCTATAGAGACCCTAGAGAGACCCTAGAGACCCTATAGAGACCTAGAGAGACCTAGAGACCCTAGAGAGACCCTAGAGAACCCTAGAGACTAGGACCCTATAGAGACCCTAGGACCCTATAGAGACCCTATAGAGACCCTAGGGACCCTATAGAGACCCTATAGAGACACTAGAGACCCTATAGAGACACTATAGAGACATTAGAGACCCTATAGAGACCCTATAGAGACCATATAGAGCCCTAGGAACCCTATAGATACCCTATAGAGACCCTAGGGACCCTATAGAGACCCTATAGAGACCCTAGAGACCCTATAGAGACCCTAGAGAGTCCCTAGAGACCCTATAGAGACCCTAGGACCTATAGAGACTCTAGGAACCCTATAGAGACCCTATAGAGACACTAGGGACCCTATAGAGACCCTATAGAGACCCTATAGAGACCCTAGAGAGACCCTAGAGAGACCCTAGAGAGACCCTAGAGACCCTATAGAGACACTAGGACCCTATAGAGACCCTAGAGAGACCCTAGAGACCCTATAGAGACCCTATAGAGACCCTATAGAGACCCTATAGAGACCCTATAGAGACCCTAGAGACCCTATAGACGACCCTAGAGAGACCCTAGAGACCCTATAGAGACCCTAGAGAGAACCTAGAGACACTATAGAGACCATAGGGACCCAATAGAGACCCTAGGAACCCTATAGAGACCCTAGGGACCCTATAGAGACCCTATAGAGGCCCTAGAAACCCTATAGAGACCCTATGGAGACCCTAGGAATCCTATAGAGACCCGTATGGAGACCCTAGAGACCCTATAGAGACCTAGACAGACCCTAGAGACCCTATAGAGACCCTAGATAGACCCTAGAGACCCTATAGAGACCCTAGGAACCCTATAGAGACCCTATAGAGACCCTAGGGACCCTATAGAGTCCCTATAGTGACCCTAGAGACCCTATAGAGACCCTAGGGACCCTATAGAGACCCTAGGGACCCTGTAGAGACCCTAGGGACCCTATAGAGACCCTATAGAGACCCTATAGAGACCCTAGGGACCCTATAGAGATCCTATAGAGACACTAGAGACCCTATAGAGGACCCTATAGAGACCCTAGGAACCTATAGAGACCGTATAGAGACCCTAGAGACCCTATAGAGACCCTATAGAGACCCTAGAGAGACCCTAGAGACTCTATAGAGACCCTAGGAACCCTATAGAGACCCTATAGAGACCCTAGGGACCCTATAGAGACCCTAGGAACCCTATAGAGACCCTATAGAGACCCTAGGGACCCTATAGAGACCCTATAGAGACCCTAGAGACCCTATAGAGACCCTATAGAGACCCTAGGAACCCTATAGAGACCCTATAGAGACCCTAGGGACCCTATAGAGACCCTATAGAGACTCTAGAGACCCTATAGAGACCCTATAGAGACCCTGGAGACCCTATAGAGACCCTAGGGAACTTATAGAGACCCTAGGAACCCTATAGAGACCCTATAGAGACCCTAGGGACCCTATAGAGACCCTATAGAGACACTAGAGACCCTATAGAGACCCTAGGGACCCTATAGAGACCCTAGGAACCCTATAGAGACCCTATAGAGACCCTAGAGACCCTATAGAGACCCTAGAGAGACCCTAGAGACCCTATAGAGACCCTAGGGACCCTATAGAGACCCTAGGAACCCTATAGAGACCCTATAGAGACCCTAGAGACCCTATAGAGACCCTAGAGAGACCCTAGAGACACTATAGAGACCCTAGGGACCCTATAGAGACACTAGGAACCCTATAGAGACCCTATAGAGACCCTAGGGACCCTATAGAGACCCTAGGAACCCTATAGAGACCCTATAGAGACCCTAGGGACCCTATAGAGACCCTAGGAACCCTATAGAGACCCTATAGAGACCCTAGGGACCCTATAGAGACCCTAGGAACCCTATAGAGACCCTATAGAGACCCTAGGGATCCTATAGAGACCCTATAGAGACCCTAGGGACCCTATAGAGATCCTATAGAGACATTAGAGACCTATAGAGACCCTAGAGACCCTATAGAGACCCTAGAGAGACCCTAGAGACCCTATAGAGACCCTAGGAACCCTATAGAGACCTATAGAGACACTAGGACCCTAGAGACCCTAGAGACCCTATAGAGACCCTATAGAGACCCTAGGACCCTATAGAGACCCTATAGAGACACTAGAGACCCTATAGAGACACTAGAGACCCTAGAGACCCTATAGAGACCCTAGGGACCCTATAGAGACCCTAGGAACCCTATAGAGACCCTATAGAGACCCTAGGGACCCTAGAGACCCTATAGAGACCCTAGAGACCCTATAGAGACCCTATAGAGACCCTAGGAACCCTATAGAGACCCTATAGAGACCCTAGAGACCCTATAGAGACCCTAGAGAGACCCTAGGACCCTATAGAGACCCTAGGGACCTATAGAGACCCTAGGAACCCTATAGAGACCCTATAGAGACCCTAGAGACCCTATAGAGACCCTAGAGAGACCCTAGAGACACTATAGAGACCCTAGGGACCCTATAGAGACACTAGGAACCCTATAGAGACCCTATAGAGACCCTAGGGACCCTATAGAGACCCTAGGGACCCTATAGAGACCCTATAGAGACCCTAGAGACCCTATAGAGACCCTATAGAGACCCTAGAGACCCTATAGAGACCGTATAGAGACCCTAGAGACCCTATAGAGACCCTAGAGAGACCCTAGAGACCCTATAGAGACCCTAGAGACCCTAGAGACCCTATAGAGACCTAGAGAGACCCTAGAGACCCTATAGAGACCCTAGGGACCGTATAGAGACCCTATAGAGACCCTAGGGACCCTATAGAGACCCTATAGAGACACTAGAGGCCCTATAGAGACCCTATAGAGGCCCTAGAGACCCTATAGAGGCCCTAGAGACCCTATAGAGACCCTAGGGAACCTATAGAGACCCTAGGAACCCTATAGAGACACTATAGAAACCCTAGGACCCTATAGAGTCCCTATAGTGACCCTAGAGACCCTATAGAGACACTAGGGACCCTATAGAGACCCTATAGAGGCCCTAGAGACCCTATAGAGACACTATAGTGACCCTAGAGACCCTATAGAGTCCCTATAGTGACCCTAGAGACCCTATAGAGACCCTAGGGAACCTACAGAGACCCTAGGAACCCTATAGAGACCTATAGAGACCCTAGGGACCCTATAGAGTCCTATAGTGACCCTAGAGACCCTATAGAGACCCTAGGGACCCTATAGAGACCCTAGGAACCCTATAGAGACCCTATAGAGACCCTATAGAGACCCTAGGGACCCTATAGAGTCCCTATAGTGACCCTAGAGACCCTATAGAGACCCTAGGGACCCTATAGAGACCCTAGGAACCCTATAGAGACACTATAGAGACCCTAGGGACCCTATAGAGACCCTAGGAACCCTATAGAGACCCTATAGAGACCCTAGGGACCCTATAGAGACCCAAGAGACCCTATAGAGACCCTAGAGAGACCCTAGAGACCCTATAGAGACCCTAGGAACCCTATAGAGACCCTATAGAGACCCTAGGGACCCTATAGAGACCCTAGGAACCCTATAGAGACCGTATAGAGACCCTAGGGACCCTATAGAGACCCTATAGAGACCCTAGAGACCCTTTAGAGACCCTATAGAGACCCTATAGAGACCCTAGGGACCCTATAGAGACCCTATAGAGACACAAGAGACCCTATAGATACCCTATAGAGACCCTAGGAACCCTATAGAGACCGTATAGAGACCCTAGAGACCCTAGAGAGACCCTAGAGAGACCCTAGAGACCCTATAGAGACCCTATAGAGACCCTAGGGATCCTATAGAGACCTATAGAGACACTAGGGACCTATAGAGACACTATAGAGACACTAGAGACCCTATAGAGGCCCAATAGACCCTAGAGAGCCCTAGAGACCCTATAGAGACCCTAGAGACCCTATAGAGACCCTAGGAACCCTATAGAGACCCTATAGAGACCCTAGGAACCCTATAGAGACCCTATAGATACCCTAGGGACCCTATAGAGAACCTATAGAGACCCTAGAGACCTATAGAGACCCTAGGGACCCTATAGAGACCCTAGGAACCCTATAGAGACCCTATAGAGACCCTAGGGACCTATAGAGACCCTATAGAGACCCTAGAGACCCTATAGAGACCATATAGAGACCCTAGGAACCCTATAGAGACCGTATAGAGACTCTAGAGACCCTATAGAGACCCTATAGAGACCCTAGAGACCCTATAGAGACCCTATAGAGACCCTAGAACCCTATAGACACCCTAGAGAGCCCTAGAGACCCTATAGAGACCTAGAGAGACCCTAGAGACCTATGGAGACCCTATAGAGACATTAGAGACCCTATAGAGACCTATAGAGACCCTAGGAACCCTATAGAGACCCTATAGAGACCCTAGGGACCCTATAGAGACCCTATAGAGACCCTAGAGACCCTATGGAGACCCTATAGAGACCCTAGAGACCTATAGAGACATATAGAGAACCTAGAAACCCTATAGAGACCTTAGAGAGACCCTAGAGACCCTATAGAGACCCTAGGGACCCTACAGAGACCCTATAGAGACAGTAGACCCTATAGAGACCCTATAGAGACCCTAGAGACCCTATAGAGACCATATAGAGACCCTAGAAACCCTATAGAGACTCTAGAGAGACCCTAGAGAGACCCTAGAGACCCTATAGAGACCCTAGGAACTCTATAGAGACCCTATAGAGACTCTAGGGACCCTATCGAGACCCTATAGAGACCCTAGAGACCCTATAGAGACCCTATAGAGACCCTATAGAGACACTAGAGACCCTATAGAGACACTATAGAGACACTAGAGACCCTATAGAGACCGTATAGAGACCCTATAGACACTAGGACCTATAGAGACCCTATAGAGACCCTATAGAGACCCTAGGGACCCTATAGAGACCCTATACAGACACTAGAGACCCTATAGAGACCCTATAGAGACCCTAGACGCCTATAGAGACCCTAGGAACCTATAGAGACCCTAGGAACCCTATAGAGACCCTATAGAGACTCTATAGAGATCCTAGGACCCTATAGAGACCCTATAGAGACACTAGAGACCCTATAGAGACCCTATAGAGACCCTAGGAAACCTATAGAGACCGTATAGAGACCCTAGAGACCCTATAGAGACCCTATAGAGACCCTAGTGACACTATGGAGACCCTAGAGAGACCCTAGAGACCCTATACAGACCCTAGAGAGACCTTAGAGACCCTATAGAGACCCTAGGGACCCTATAGACCCTAGGAACCCTATAGAGACACTATAGAGAACCTAGGACCCTAAGAGACCCAATAGAGACACTAGAGACCCTATAGAGACCCTATAGGACCCTAGACCCTATAGAGTCCCTAGGGAACCTATAGAGACCCTAGGACCCTATAGAGACCCTATAGAGACCCTAGGATCCTATAGAGACCCTATAGAGACCCTAGGACCCTATAGAGACCCTAGAGACACTAGAGACCTAGAGACACTAGGACCCTATAGAGACCCTATAGACCCTAGGACCCTATAGAGACCCTAGAGACCCTAGAGACCCTATAGAGACCCTATAGAGACCCTAGGAACCCTATAGAGACCCTATAGAACCCTAGGAACCCTATAGAGACCCTATAGAGACCCTAGGGACCCTATAGAGACCCTATAGAGACACTAGAGACCCTATAGATACCGTATAGAGACCCTAGGAACCTATAGAGACCCTATAGACCCTAGACCTAGAGACCCTATAGAGACCCTAGGACCCTAGAGACGCTATAGAGACACTAGAGACCCTATAGAGACCCAAGAGACCCTATAGAGACCCTAGAGAGACCTAGAGACCCTATAGAGACCCTAGGAACCCTATAGAGACCCTATAGAGACCCTAGGAACCCTATAGAGACCCTAGGAACCCTATAGAGACCCTAGAGACCCTAGGACCCGTATAGAGACCCTATAGAGACCCTAGAGAGACCCTAGAGACCCTAGGAGACCCTAGAGACCCTATAGAGACCCTATAGAAGG
Source organism: Lathamus discolor (assembly GCF_037157495.1). NCBI lineage: Eukaryota > Metazoa > Chordata > Aves > Psittaciformes > Psittacidae > Lathamus > Lathamus discolor. The sequence goes on from NW_027069200.1 coordinate 7,186, forward strand.
ACCTAGGGACCCTATAGAGACCCTATAGAGACACTAGAGACCCTATAGAGACCCTAGGGACCCTATAGAGACCCTAGAGACCCTATAGAGACCCTATAGAGACCCTAGAGACCCTACTGAGACCCTAGAGAGACCCTAGAGACCCTATAGAGACCCTAGGACCCTATAGCAGACCCTATAGAGACCCTAAGGACCCTATAGAGACCCTATAGAGACCCTAGAGACCCTAGAGACCCTAGAGAGACCCTAGAGAACCTAGAGACCCTAGAACCCTATAGAGGACCCTATAGAGAACCTAGGACCCTAAGAGACCCTAGAGAGACACTAGAGACCCTAGAGACCCTATAGAGACCCTAGAGACCCTATAGAGACCCTAGGGAACCTATAGAGACCCTAGGAGCCTATAGAGACCCTATAGAGACCCTAGGGATCCTATAGAGACCCTATAGAGACCCTAGGACCCTATAGACCCTATAGAGACACTAGAGACCCTATAGAGACCCTAGAGACCCTATAGAGACCCTAGAGAGACCCTAGAGACCCTAGAGAACCTAGAGACCCTAGGACCCTATAGAGACCCTATAGAGACCCTAGGGACCCTATAGAGACCCTATAGACCCTAGAGAGACCGTAGAGTCCCTATAGAGACCCTAGAGAGACACTAGAGACCCTAGAGAGACCCTAGAGAGACCCTAGAGACCTATAGAGACCCTAGGGACCCTATAGAGACCCTAGGAACCCTATAGAGACCCTATAGAGACACTAGAGACCCTAGGAGACCTATAGAGACCCTAGAGACCCTATAGAGACCCTAGGGAACCGATAGAGACCTAGGAACCCTATAGAGACCCTATACAGACCCTAGGGATCCTATAGAGACCCTATGGAACCCTAGAGACCCTATAGAGACCCTATAGAGACCCTATAGAGACCCTAGGGACCCTATAGAGACCCTATACTAGACACTAGAGACCCTATAGACAACCCTGGAGACCCTAGAGAGACCCTAGAGAGACCCTAGAGACCCTATAGAGATCCTAGAGAGACCCTAGAGACACTATAGAGACCCTAGGGACCCTATAGAGACCCTAGAGACCCTATAGAGACCCTATAGAGACCCTAAGAGACCCTACTCAGAGACCCTAGAGCGACCCTAGAGACCCTAGAGACCCTATGAGACCCTATAGAGACCCTATAGAGACCTAGAGACCCTATAGAGACACTATAGACCCTAGAGACCTAGACCCTATAGAGACCCTAGGACCCTATAGAGACCCTAGGAACCCTATAGAGACCCTATAGAGACCCTAAGACCTAGGACCCTATAGAGACCCTATAGAGACACTAGAGACCCTATAGAGACCCTATAGAGACCCTAGAGACCCTATAGAGACCCTAGGACCCTATAGAGACCCTAGGAACCCTATAGAGACCCTATAGAGACCCTATAGAGACCCTAGAGACCCTATAGAGACCCTAGAGAGACCTTAGAGACCCTATAGAGACCCTAGGACCCTATAGAGACCCTATAGAGACACTATAGAGACACTAGAGACCCTATAGAGACCCTAGGGAACCTATAGAGACCATAGGAACCCTATAGAGACCCTATAGAGACCCTAGGGACCCTATAGAGACACTATAGAGACCCTAGAGACCCTATAGAGACCCTATAGAGACCCTATAGAGACCCTAGGGACCCTATAGACCCTATAGAGACACTAGAGACCCTATAGAGACCCTATAGAGACGCTAGGAACCCTATAGAGACCGTATAGAGACCCTAGAGACCCTATAGAGACCCTAGAGAGACCCTAGAGAGACCCTAGAGACACTAGAGAGACCCCTAGATAGACCCTAGAGACCCTATAGAGACCCTAGGAACCCTATAGAGGCCTTTAGAGACCCTAGGGACCCTATAGAGACCCTATAGACACTAGAGACCCTATAGAGACCCTAGGGAACCTATAGAGACACTAGGAACCATATAGAGACCCTATAGAGACCCTAGGGACCCTATAGAGTCCCTATAGTGACCCTAGAGACCCTATAGAGACCCTAGGGACCCTATAGAGACCCTAGGAACCCTATAGAGACCCTATAGAGACCCTATAGAGACCCTAGGGACCCTATAGAGACCCTATAGAGACACTAGAGACCCTAAAGAGACCCTATAGAGACCCTAGAGACCCTATAGAGACCCTAGAGAGACCCTAGGGACCCTATGGAGACCCTAGGAACCCTATAGAGACCCTATAGAGACCCTAGGAACCCTATAGAGACCACATAGAGACCCTAGGGACCCTATAGAGACCCTATAGAGACACTAGAGACCCTATAGAGACCCTACAGAGACCCTAGGGAACCTATAGAGACCCTAGGAACCCTATAGAGACCCTATAGAGACCCTAGGGATCCTATAGAGACCCTATAGAGACCCTAGGGACCCTGTAGAGACCCTATAGAGATACTAGAGACCCTATAGAGACCCTAGGGACCCTTTAGAGACCCTAGGAACCCTATAGAGACCCTATAGAGACCCTAGGAACCCTATAGAGACCCTATAGAGACCCTAGGAACACTATAGAGACCCTAGGAACCATATAGAGACTCTAGGAACCCTATAGAGACCCTATAGAGACCCTAGGGACCCTATAGAGATCCTATAGAGACCCTATAGAGACCCTAGAGACCCTATAGAGACCCTAGGGACCCTATAGAGACTCTAGGAACCCTATAGAGACCCTATAGAGACCCTAGGACCCTATAGAGACACTATAGAGACCCTAGAGACCCTATAGAGACCCTATAGAGATCCTAGGAACCCTATAGAGACCGTATAGAGACCCTAGAGACCCTATAGAGACACTATACAGACCCTAGAGACCCTATAGAGACCCTAGAGAGACCCTAGAGACACTATAGAGACCCTATAGAGACCCTATAGAGACCCTATAGAGACCCTAGAGACCCTATAGAGACCCTAGAGAGACCCTAGACCCTATAGAGACCCTAGAGAGACCCTAGAGACTCTATAGAGACCCTAGAGAGACCCTAGGGACTCTATAGAGACCCTATAGAGACCCTAGGACCCTATAGAGATCCTATAGAGACCCTAGAGACCTCTTTAGAGACCCTAGAGAGACCCTAGAGACCCTATAGAGACCCTAGGGACCCTATAGAGACTCTAGGAACCCTATAGAGACACTATAGGGACCCTAGGGACCCTATAGAGACCCTATAGAGACCCTAGAGACCCTATAGAGACCCCTATAGAGACCCTTGAGACCCTATAGAGACCCTAGAGAGACCCTAGAGACCTACGAGGACCCTAGAGAGACCTAGAGACCCTATAGAGACCCTAGAGACCCTAGAGACCCTATAGAGACCCTATAGAGACACTAGAGACCCTATAGAGACCCTATAGAGACCCTAGGAAACATATAGAGACGTATAGAGACCTAGAGACCCTATAGAGACCCTATAGAGACCTAGAGACCCTATAGAGACCCTAGAGAGACCCTAGAGACCCTATAGAGACCCGAGAGAGACCTTAGAGACCCTATAGAGACCCTAGAGACCCTATAGAGACCCTAGGACCCTATAGAGACCCTAGAGACCCTAGACCCTATAGAGACCCTATAGAGACCCTAGAGACCCTATAGAGACCCTATAGAGACCCTAGGGAACCTATAGAGACCCTATAGAGACACTAGAGACCCTATAGAGACCCTATAGAGACCCTAGGAACCCTATAGAGACCCTATAGAGACCCTATAGAGACCTAGAGACCCTATAGAGACCCTAGGGAAACTATAGAGACCCTAGGAACCCTATAGAGACCCTATAGAGACCCTAGGGATCCTATAGAGACCCTATAGAGACCCTAGAGACCCTATAGAGACCCTAGGAACCCTATAGAGATCCTATAGAGACACTAGACACTATAGAGACCCAAGAGACCCTATAGAGACCCTAGAGAGACCCTAGAGACCCTATAGAGACCCTAGGAACCCTATAGAGACCCTAGGAACCCTATAGAGACCCTATAGAGACCCTAGGGACCCTATAGAGACACTATAGAGACCCTAGAGACCCTATAGAGACACTAGAGAGACCCTAGAGACCCTATAGAGACCCTAGAGACCCTAGAGACCCTATAGAGACCCTAGGGACCCTATAGAGACTCTAGGAACCCTATAGAGACCCTATAGAGACCCTAGGGACCCTATAGAGACCCTAGGAACCCTATAGAGACCGTATAGAGACCCTAGAGACCCTATAAGGACCCTAGAGAGACCCTAGAGACCGTATAGAGACCCTAGAGACCCTAGAGACCCTATAGAGACCCTATAGAGACCCTAGGGACCCTATAGAGAACCTATAGAGACACTAGAGGCCCTATAGAGACCCTATAGAGGCCCTAGAGACCCTATAGAGACCCTAGGGAACCTATAGAGACCCTAGGAACCCTATAGAGACCCTATAGAGACCCTAGGGACCCTATAGAGTCCCTATAGTGACCCTAGAGACCCTATAGAGACCCTAGGGACCATATAGAGACCCTAGGAACCCTATAGAGACCCTATAGAGACCCATAGAGACACTAGAGACCCTATAGAGACCCTATAGAGACCCTAGGAAACCTATGAGACCGTATAGAGACCCTAGAGACCCTATAGAGACCTTATAGAGACCCTAGAGACCCTATAGAGACCCTAGAGAGACACTAGAGACCCTATAGAGACCCTAGGAACCCTATAGAGACCCTATAGAGACCCTAGGGACCCTATAGAGACCCTAGGAACCCTATAGAGTCCCTAGGGAACCTATAGAGACCCTAGGAACCCTATAGAGACCCTATAGAGACCCTAGGGACCCTATAGAGACCCTATAGAGACCCTAGGAACCCTATAGAGACCCTATAGAGACCCTAGGGACCCTATAGAGACCCTAGGAACCCTATAGAGACCCTAGGAAACCTATAGAGACCCTATAGAGACCCTAGGGACCCTATAGAGACCCTATAGAGACCCTAGAGACCCTATAGAGACCCTATAGAGACCCTTGAGACCCTATAGAGACCCTAGGAACCCTATAGAGACCCTATAGAGACCCTGGGGACCCTATAGAGACACTAGGGACCCTATAGAGACCCTATAGAGACCCTAGAGACCCTATAGAGACCCTAGAGAGACCCTAGAGACCCTATAGAGACCCTAGGGACCCTATAGAGACCCTAGGAACCCTATTGAGACCCTATAGAGACACTAGGGACCCTATAGAGACACTATAGAGACACTAGAGACCCTATAGAGACACTATAGAGACACTAGAGACCCTATAGAGACCCTAGGGACCCTATAGAGACCCTAGGAACCCTATAGAGACCCTATAGAGACCCTAGGGACCCTATAGAGACCCCATAGAGACCCTAGGGACCCTATAGAGACCCTATAGAGACCCTAGAGATCCTATAGAGACCCTATAGAGACCCTAGGAACCCTATAGAGACCGTATAGAGACCCTAGAGACCATATAGAGACACTAGAGAGACCCTAGAGACCCTATAGAGACCCTAGGGACCCTATAGAGACCCTAGGAACCCTATAGAGACCCTATAGAGACCCTAGGGACCCTATAGAGACCCTATAGAGACACTAGAGACCCTATAGAGACCCTATAGAGACCCTAGGAAATCTATAGAGACCCTATAGAGACACTAGAGACCCTATAGAGACCCTATAGAGACCCTAGGAAACCTATAGAGACCGTATAGAGACCCTAGAGACCCTATAGAGACCCTATAGAGACCCTAGAGACCCTATAGAGACCCTAGAGAGACACTAGAGACCCTATAGAGACCCTAGAGAGACCTTAGAAACCCTATAGAGACCCTAGGGACTCTATAGAGACCCTAGGAACCCTATAGAGACCCTATAGGGACCCTAGGGACACTATAGAGACCCTATAGAGACACTAGAGACCCTATAGAGACCCTATAGAGACCCTAGGAACCCTATAGAGACCCTATAGAGACCCTAGGGACCCTATAGAGACCCTATAGAGACCCTAGAGACCCTATAGAGACCCTATAGAGACCCTAGGAACCCTATAGAGACCCTATAGAGACCCTAGGGACCCTATAGAGAGACTATAGAGACACTAGAGACCCTATAGAGACCCTATAGAGACCCTAGAGACCCTATAGAGAGCCTAGGGAACCTATAGAGACCCTAGGAACCCTATAGAGACCCTATAGAGACACTAGGGATCCTATAGAGACCCTATAGAGACCCAAGAGACCCTATAGAGACCCTATAGAGACCCTAGGGAACCTATAGAGACCCTAGGAACCCTATAGAGACCCTATAGAGACCCTAGGGATCCTATAGAGACCCTAGGAAACCTATAGAGACCCTATAGAGACCCTAGGGACCCTATAGAGACCCTAGAGAGACCCTAGAGACCCTATAGAGACCCTAGGGACCCTATAGAGACCCTAGGAACCCTATAGATACCCTATAGAGACACTAGGGACCCTATAGAGACACTATAGAGACACTAGAGACCCTATAGAGACACTATAGAGACACTAGAGACCCTATAGAGACCCTAGGGACCCTATAGAGACCCTAGGAACCCTATAGAGACCGTATAGAGACCCTAGAGACCATATAGAGACCCTAGGGACCCTATAGAGACCCTATAGAGACCCTAGGGAACCTATAGAGACCCTAGGAACCCTATAGAGACCCTATAGAGACCCTAGGGATCCTATAGAGACCCTAGGAAACCTATAGAGACCCTATAGAGACCCTAGGGACCCTATAGAGACCCTAGAGAGACCCTAGAGACCCTATAGAGACCCTAGGGACCCTATAGAGACCCTAGGAACCCTATAGAGACCCTATAGAGACACGGGACCCTATAGAGACACTATAGAGACACTAGAGACCCTATAGAGACACTATAGAGACACTAGAGACCCTATAGAGACCCTAGGGACCCTATAGAGACCCTAGGAACCCTATAGAGACCCTATAGAGACCCTAGAGACCCTATAGAGACCCTATAGAGACACTAGAGACCCTATAGAGACCCTATAGAGACCCTAGAGACCCTATAGAGAGCCTAGGGAACCTATAGAGACCCTAGGAACCCTATAGAGACCCTATAGAGACCCTAGGGATCCTATAGAGACACTATAGAGACACTAGAGACCCTATAGAGACCCTAGAGAGACCCTAGGGAACCTATAGAGACCCTAGGAACCCTATAGAGACCCTAGGGATCCTATAGAGACCCTATAGAGACACTAGCGAACCTATAGAGACCCTAGGTACCCTATAGAGACCCTATAGAGACCCTAGGGACCCTATAGAGACCCTATAGAGACCCTATAGAGACCCTAGGGACCCTATAGAGACCCTATAGAGACCCTATAGAGACCGTATAGAGACCCTAGAGACCCTATAGAGACCCTATAGAGACCCAAGAGACCCTATAGAGACCCTAGAGAGACCCTAGAGAGCCTATAGAGACCCTAGAGAGACCCTAGAGACCCTATAGAGACCCTAGGGACCCTATAGAGACCCTAGGAACCCTATAGAGACCCTATAGAGACCCGAGAGACCCTAGAGACCCTATAGAGACTCTAGAGACCCTAGAGACCCTAGGAACCCTATAGAGACCCTATAGAGACCCTAGAGACCCTATAGAGACCCTAGAGAGACCCTAGAGACCCTATAGAGACCCTAGAGAGACCCTAGAGACCCTATAGAGACCCTAGGGAACCTATAGAGACCCTAGGAACCCTATAGAGACCCTATAGAGACCCTAGGGACCCTATAGAGTCCCTATAGTGACCCTAGAGACCCTATAGAGACCCTAGGGACCCTATAGAGACCCTAGGAACCCTATAGAGACCCTATAGAGACCCTATAGAGACCCTAGGGACCCTATAGAGACCCTATAGAGACACTAGAGACCCTATAGAGACCCTATAGAGACCCTAGGAAACCTATAGAGACCGTATAGAGACCCTAGAGACCCTATAGAGACCCTATAGAGACCCTAGAGACCCTATAGAGACCCTAGGAACCCTATAGAGACCCTAGAGAGACCTTAGAGACCCTATAGAGACCCTTGGGACCCTATAGAGACCCTAGGAACCCTATAGAGACCCTATAGAGACCCTAGGGACCCTATAGAGACCCTATAGAGACACTAGAGACCCTATAGACACCCTATAGAGACCCTAGGAACCCTATAGAGTCCCTAGGGAACCTATAGAGACCCTAGGAACCCTGTAGAGACCCTATAGAGACCCTAGGTACCCTATAGAGACCCTATAGAGACCCTAGAGACCCTATAGAGACCCTAGAGAGACCCTAGGAACCCTGTAGAGACCCTATAGAGACCCTAGGGACCCTATAGAGACCCTAGGAACCCTATAGAGACCCTATAGAGACCCTAGGGATCCTATAGAGACCCTAGGAAACCTATAGAGACCCTATAGAGACCCTAGGGACCCTATAGAGACCCTAGAGAGACCCTAGAGACCCTATAGAGACCCTAGGGACCCTATAGAGACCCTAGGAACCCTATAGAGACCCTATAGAGACACTAGGGACCCTATAGAGACACTATAGAGACACTAGAGACCCTATAGAGACACTATAGAGACACTAGAGACCCTATAGAGACCCTAGGGACCCTATAGAGACCCTAGGAACCGTATAGAGACCCTATAGAGACCCTAGAGACCCTATAGAGACCCTATAGAGACACTAGAGACCCTATAGAGACCCTATAGAGACCCTAGAGACCCTATAGAGAGCCTAGGGAACCTATAGAGACCCTAGGAACCCTATAGAGACCCTATAGAGACCCTAGGGATCCTATAGAGACACTATAGAGACACTAGAGACCCTATAGAGACCCTAGAGAGACCCTAGGGAACCTATAGAGACCCTAGGAACCCTATAGAGACCCTAGGGATCCTATAGAGACCCTATAGAGACACTAGCGAACCTATAGAGACCCTAGGTACCCTATAGAGACCCTATAGAGACCCTAGGGACCCTATAGAGACCCTATAGAGACCCTATAGAGACCCTATGGACCCTATAGAGACCCTATAGAGACCGTATAGAGACCCTAGAGACCCTATAGAGACCCTATAGAGACCCAAGAGACCCTATAGAGACCCTAGAGAGACCCTAGAGAGCCTATAGAGACCCTAGAGAGACCCTAGAGACCCTATAGAGACCCTAGGGACCCTATAGAGACCCTAGGAACCCTATAGAGACCCTATAGAGACCCTAGGGATCCTATAGAGACCCTAGGAAACCTATAGAGACCCTATAGAGACCCTAGGGACCCTATAGAGACCCTAGAGAGACCCTAGAGACCCTATAGAGACCCTAGGGACCCTATAGAGACCCTAGGAACCCTATAGAGACCCTATAGAGACACTAGGGACCCTATAGAGACACTATAGAGACACTAGAGACCCTATAGAGACACTATAGAGACACTAGAGACCCTATAGAGACCCTAGGGACCCTATAGAGACCCTAGGAACCCTATAGAGACCCTATAGAGACCCTAGAGACCCTATAGAGACCCTATAGAGACACTAGAGACCCTATAGAGACCCTATAGAGACCCTAGAGACCCTATAGAGAGCCTAGGGAACCTATAGAGACCCTAGGAACCCTATAGAGACCCTATAGAGACCCTAGGGATCCTATAGAGACACTATAGAGACACTAGAGACCCTATAGAGACCCTAGAGAGACCCTAGGGAACCTATAGAGACCCTAGGAACCCTATACAGACCCTAGGGATCCTATAGAGACCCTATAGAGACACGAGCGAACCTATAGAGACCCTAGGTACCCTATAGAGACCCTATAGAGACCCTAGGGACCCTATAGAGACCCTATAGAGACCCTAGGGACCCTATAGAGACCCTATAGAGACCGTATAGAGACCCTAGAGACCCTATAGAGACCCTATAGAGACCCAAGAGACCCTATAGAGACTCTAGAGAGACCCTAGAGAGCCTATAGAGACCCTAGAGAGACCCTAGAGACCCTATAGAGACCCTAGGGACCCTATAGAGACCCTAGGAACCCTATAGAGACCCTATAGAGACCCTAGAGACCCTATAGAGACCCTAGAGACCCTATAGAGACCCTAGAGAGACCCTAGAGACCCTATAGAGACTCTAGAGAGACCCTAGAGACCCTAGGAACCCTATAGAGACCCTATAGAGACCCTAGAGACCCTATAGAGACCCTAGAGAGACCCTAGAGACCCTATAGAGACCCTAGAGAGACCCTAGAGACCCTATAGAGACCCTAGGGAACCTATAGAGACCCTAGGAACCCTATAGAGACCCTATAGAGACCCTAGGGACCCTATAGAGTCCCTATAGTGACCCTAGAGACCCTATAGAGACCCTAGGGACCTATAGAGACCCTAGGAACCCTATAGAGACCCTATAGAGACCCTATAGAGACCCCTAGGGACCCTATAGAGACCCTATAGAGACACTAGAGACCCTATAGAGACCCTATAGAGACCCTAGGAAACCTATAGAGACCGTATAGAGACCCTAGAGACCCTATAGAGACCCTATAGAGACCCTAGAGACCCTATAGAGACCCTAGGAACCCTATAGAGACCCTAGAGAGACCTTAGAGACCCTATAGAGACCCTAGGGACCCTATAGAGACCCTAGGAACCCTATAGAGACCCTATAGAGACCCTAGGGACCCTATAGAGACCCTATAGAGACACTAGAGACCCTATAGAGACCCTATAGAGACCCTAGGAACCCTATAGAGTCCCTAGGGAACCTATAGAGACCCTAGGAACCCTGTAGAGACCCTATAGAGACCCTAGGTACCCTATAGAGACCCTATAGAGACCCTAGAGACCCTATAGAGACCCTATAGAGACCCTAGGAACCCTGTAGAGACCCTATAGAGACCCTAGGGACCCTATAGAGACCCTAGAGAGACACTAGGGATCCTATAGAGACCCTATAGAGACACTAGAGACCCTATAGAGACTCTATAGAGACCCTAGGGGCCCTATAGAGACCCTATAGAGATACTAGAGACCCTAGAGAGACCCTAGAGAGACACTAGAGACCCTATAGAGACCCTATAGAGACACTAGGGAACCTATAGAGACCCTAGGAACCCTATAGAGACCCTATAGAGACCCTAGGGACCCTATAGAGACTCTATAGAGACCCTAGGGACCCTATAGAGACCCTATAGAGATACTAGAGACCCTATAGAGACACTAGGGAACCTATAGAGATCCTAGGAACCCTATAGAGACCCTATAGAGACCCTAGGGACCCTATAGAGACCCTATAAGGACCCTATAGAGACCCTAGGGACCCTATAGAGACCCTATAGAGACCGTATAGAGACCCTAGAGACCCTATAGAGACCCTATAGAGACCCTATAGAGACCCTAGAGAGACCCTAGAGACCCTATAGAGACCCTAGAGAGACCCTAGAGACCCTATAGAGACCCTAGGGACCCTATAGAGACCCTAGGAACCCTATAGAGACCCTATAGAGACCCTAGAGACCCTATAGAGACCCTAGAGAGACCCTAGAGACCCTATAGAGACTCTAGAGAGACCCTAGAGACCCTATAGAGACCCTAGGGACCCTATAGAGACCCTAGGAACCCTATAGAGACCTCATAGAGACCCTAGGGACCCTATAGAGACCCTAGGGATCCTATAGAGACCCTATAGAGACCGTATAGAGACCCTATAGAGACCCTATAGAGACCCTAGAGACCCTATAGACACCCTATAGAGACCCTATAGAGACCCTATAGAGACCCTAGAGACCCTACAGAGACCCTATAGAGACCCTAGGGACACTATAGAGACCCTAGGAATCCTATAGAGACCCTATAGAGACCCTAGAGACCCTATAGAGACCCTAGAGAGACACTAGAGACCCTATAGAGACCCTAGAGAAACCCTAGAGACCCTATAGAGACCCTAGGGACCCTATAGAGACCCTATAGAGACCCTAGGAACCCTATAGAGACCCTATAGAGACCCTATAGAGACACTAGGGACCCTATAGAGACCCTATAGAGACACTAGAGACCCTATAGAGACCCTAGAAACCTATAGAGACCGTATAGAGACCCTAGAGACCCTATAGAGACCCTATAGAGACCCTAGAGACCCTATAGAGACCCTAGAGAGACCCTAGAGACCCTATAGAGACCCTAGAGAGACCTTAGAGACCCTATAGAGACCCTAGGAACCCTATAGAGACCCTATAGAGACCCTAGGGACCCTATAGAGACCCTATAGAGACGCTAGGGACCCTATAGAGATCCTATAGAGACACTAGAGACCCTATAGAGACCCAAGAGACCCTATAGAGACCCTATAGAGACCCTAGGGACCCTATAGAGATCCTATAGAGACACTAGAGACCCTATAGAGACCCAAGAGACCCTATAGAGACCCTAGAGAAACCCTAGAGACCCTATACAGACCCTAGGAACCCTATAGAGACCCTATAGAGACCCTAGGGACACTATAGAGACCCTATAGAGACCCTAGGGACCCTATAGAGACCCTAGGGACCCTATAGAGACCCTAGGAACCCTATAGAGACCCTATAGAGACCCTAGGGACCCTATAGAGACCCTATAGAGACCCTAGAGACCCTATAGAGACCCTAGGGACCCTATAGAGACCCTAGGGACCCTATAGAGACCCTAGAGAGACCCTAGAGACACTATAGAGACCCTAGGTACCCTATAGAGACCCTAGGAACCCTATAGAGACCCTATAGAGGCCCTAGAGACCCTATAGAGACCCTATAGAGACCCTAGGAACCCTATAGAGACCGTATAGAGACACTAGAGACACTATAGAGACCCTAGAGAGACCCTAGAGACCCTAGAGAGACCCTATAGAGACCCTAGGGACCCTATAGAGACCCTATAGAGACCCTAGGGACCCTATAGAGACCCTATAGAGACACTAGAGGCCCTATAGAGACCCTATAGAGGCACTAGAGACCCTATAGAGACCCTAGGGAACCTATAGAGACCCTAGGAACCCTATAGAGACCCTATAGAGACCCTGGGGACCCTATAGAGTCCCTATAGTGACCCTAGAGACCCTATAGAGACCCTAGAGAGATCCTAGGGACCCTATAGAGACCCTAGGAACCCTATAGAGACCCTAGGGACCCTATAGAGACCCTAGAGAGACCCTAGAGACCGTATAGAGACCCTATAGAGACCCTAGGGACCCTATAGAGACCCTATAGCGACCGTATAGAGACCCTAGAGACCCTATAGAGACCCTAGGGAACCTATAGAGACCCTATAGAGACCCTAGGCACCCTATAGAGACACTATAGAGACCCTATAGAGACCCTAGGGACCCTATAGAGACCCTAGGAACCCTATAGAGACCCTATAGAGACCCTATAGAGACCCTAGGAACCCTATAGAGACCGTATAGAGACCCTAGAGACCCTATAGAAACACTATAGAGACCCAAGAGACCCTATAGAGACCCTAGGGACCCTATAGAGACCCTAGGAACCCTATAGAGACCCTATAGAGACCCTAGGGACCCTATAGAGACCCTAGGAACCCTATAGAGACCGTATAGAGACTCTAGAGAGCCTATAGAGACCCTATAGAGACCCTATAGAGACCCTAGGAACCCTATAGAGACCTCATAGAGACCCTAGGGACCCTATAGAGACCCTATAGAGACCCTAGGGACCCTATAGAGACTTTAGGAACCCTATAGAGACCGTATAGAGACCCTAGGGACCCTATAGAGACCCTATAGAGACACTAGAGACCCTATAGAGACACTATAGAGACCCTAGAGACCCTATAGAGAACCTAGGGACCCTATAGAGACCCTAGGAACCCTATAGAGACCTCATAGAGACCCTAGGGACCCTATAGAGACCCTAGGGATCCTATAGAGACCCTATAGAGACCGTATAGAGACCCTATAGAGACCCTAGAGACCCTATAGAGACCCTATAGAGACCCTATAGAGACCCTAGAGACCCTACAGAGACCCTATAGAGACCCTAGGGACACTATAGAGACCCTAGGAACCCTATAGAGACCCTATAGAGACCCTAGAGACCCTATAGACACTCAAGAGAGACCCTAGAGACCCTATAGAGACCCTATAGAGACCCTAGAGACCCTATAGAGACCCTAGAGAGACCCTAGAGACCCTTTAGAGACCCTAGAGAGACCTTAGAGACCCTATAGAGACCCTAGGAACCCTTTAGAGACCCTATAGAGACACTAGGGACCCTATAGAGACCCGATAGAGACCCTAGGGACCCTATAGAGATCCTATAGAGACACTAGAGACCCTATAGAGACCCAAGAGACCCTATAGAGACCCTATAGAGACCCTAGGGACCCTATAGAGATCCTATAGAGACACTAGAGACCCTATAGAGACCCAGGAGACCCTATAGAGACCCTAGAGAAACCCTAGAGACCCTATACAGACCCTAGGAACCCTATAGAGACCCTATAGAGACCCTAGGGACACTATAGAGACCCTATAGAGACCCTAGGGACCCTATAGAGACCCTAGGAACCCTATAGAGACCCTATAGAGACCCTAGGGACCCTATAGAGACCCTATAGAGACCCTAGAGACCCTATAGAGACCCTAGGGACCCTATAGAGACCCTAGGGACCCTATAGAGACCCTAGAGAGACCATAGAGACACTATAGAGACCCTAGGGACCCTATAGAGACCCTAGGAACCCTATAGAGACCCTATAGAGGCCCTAGAGACCCTATAGAGACCCTATAGAGACCCTAGGAACCGTATAGAGACCGTATAGAGACACTAGAGACACTATAGAGACCCTAGAGAGACCCTAGAGACCCTATAGAGACCCTAGAGAGACCCTAGAGACCCTATAGAGACCCTAGGGACCCTATAGAGACCCTATAGAGACCCTAGGGACCCTATAGAGACACTATAGAGACACTAGAGGCCCTATAGAGACCCTATAGAGGCCCTAGAGACCCTATAGAGACCCTAGGGAACCTATAGAGACCTTAGGGACCCTATAGAGACCCTATAGAGACCCTAGGGACCCTATAGAGATCCTATAGAGACTCTAGAGACCCTTTAGAGACACTATAGAGACCCTAGGGACCCTATAGAGACCCTAGGAACCCTATAGAGACACTATAGAGACCCTACGGACCCTATAGAGACCCTAGGAACCCTATAGAGACCCTATAGAGACCCTATAGAGACCCTAGAGACCCTACAGAGACCCTATAGAGACCCTAGGGACACTATAGAGACCCTAGGAACCCTATAGAGACCCTATAGAGACCCTAGAGACCCTATAGACACCCAAGAGAGACACTAGAGACCCTATAGAGACCCTAGAGAGACCCTAGAGACCCTATAGAGACCCTAGGGACCCTATAGAGACACTATAGAGACCCTAGGAACCCTATAGAAACCCTATAGAGACCCTATAGAGACACTAGGGACCCTATAGAGACCCTATAGAGACACTAGAGACCCTATATTGACCCTATAGAGACCCTAGAAACCTATAGAGACCGTATAGAGACCCTAGAGACCCTATAGAGACCCTATAGAGACCCTAGAGACCCTATAGAGACCCTAGAGAGACCCTAGAGACCCTATAGAGACCCTAGAGAGACCTTAGAGACCCTATAGAGACCCTAGGAACCCTATAGAGACCCTATAGAGACACTAGGGACCCTATAGAGACCCTATAGAGACCCTAGGGACCCTATAGAGATCCTATAGAGACACTAGAGACCCTATAGAGACCCAAGAGACCCTATAGAGACCCTATAGAGACCCTAGGGACCCTATAGAGATCCTATAGAGACACTAGAGACCCTATAGAGACCCAAGAGACCCTATAGAGACCCTAGAGAAACCCTAGAGACCCTATACAGACCCTAGGAACCCTATAGAGACCCTATAGAGACTCTAGGGACACTATAGAGACCCTATAGAGACCCTAGGGACCCTATAGAGACCCTAGGGACCCTATAGAGACCCTAGGAACCCTATAGAGACCCTATAGAGACCCTAGGGACCCTATAGAGACCCTATAGAGACCCTAGAGAACCTATAGAGACCCTAGGGACCCTATAGAGACCCTAGGGACCCTATAGAGACCCTAGAGAGACCATAGAGACACTATAGAGACCCTAGGGACCCTATAGAGACCCTAGGAACCCTATAGAGACCCTATAGAGGCCCTAGAGACCCTATAGAGACCCTATAGAGACCCTAGGAACCCTATAGAGACCGTATAGAGACACTAGAGACACTATAGAGACCCTAGAGAGACCCTAGAGACCCTATAGAGACCCTAGAGAGACCCTAGAGACCCTATAGAGACCCTAGGGACCCTATAGAGACCCTATAGAGACCCTAGGGACCCTATAGAGACACTATAGAGACACTAGAGGCCCTATAGAGACCCTATAGAGGCCCTAGAGACCCTATAGAGACCCTAGGGAACCTATAGAGACCTTAGGGACCCTATAGAGACCCTATAGAGACCCTATAGAGACCCTAGGGACCCTATAGAGATCCTATAGAGACACTAGAGACCCTTTAGAGACACTATAGAGACCCTAGGGACCCTATAGAGACCCTAGGAACCCTATAGAGACCCTATAGAGAACCTACGGACCCTATAGAGACCCTAGGAACCCTATAGAGACCCTAGGAACCCTATAGAGACCATATAGAGACACTAGGGATCCTATAGAGACCCTATAGAGACCCTAGAGACCCTATAGAGACCCTAGGAATCCTATAGAGACCCTATAGAGACCCTAGGGACCCTATAGAGATCCTATAGAGACACTAGAGACCCTATAGAGACCCAAGAGACCCTATAGAGACCCTAGAGAGACCCTAGAGACCCTATACAGACCCTAGGAACCCTATAGAGACCCTATAGAGACCCTAGGGACACTATAGAGACCCTATAGAGACCCTAGGGACACTATAGAGACCCTAGGGACCCTATAGAGACCCTAGGAACCCTATAGAGACCCTATAGAGACCCTATAGAGACCCTAGAGACCCTATAGAGACCCTAGGGACCCTATAGAGACCCTAGGGACCCTATAGAGATCCTATAGAGACACTAGAGACCCTATAGAGACCCAAGAGACCCTATAGAGACCCTAGAGAAACCCTAGAGACCCTATACAGACCCTAGGAACCCCATAGAGACCCTATAGAGACTCTAGGGACACTATAGAGACCCTATAGAGACCCTAGGGACCCTATAGAGACCCTAGGGACCCTATAGAGACCCTAGGAACCCTATAGAGACCCTATAGAGACCCTAGGGACCCTATAGAGACCCTATAGAGACCCTAGAGACCCTATAGAGACCCTAGGGACCCTATAGAGACCCTAGGGACCCTATAGAGACCCTAGAGAGACCATAGAGACACTATAGAGACCCTAGGGACCCTATAGAGACCCTAGGAACCCTATAGAGACCCTATAGAGGCCCTAGAGACCCTATAGAGACCCTATAGAGACCCTAGGAACCCTATAGAGACCGTATAGAGACACTAGAGACACTATAGAGACCCTAGAGAGACCCTAGAGACCCTATAGAGACCCTAGAGAGACCCTAGAGACCCTATAGAGACCCTAGGGACCCTATAGAGACCCTATAGAGACCCTAGGGACCCTATAGAGACACTATAGAGACACTAGAGGCCCTATAGAGACCCTATAGAGGCCCTAGAGACCCTATAGAGACCCTAGGGAACCTATAGAGACCTTAGGGACCCTATAGAGACCCTATAGAGACCCTAGGGACCCTATAGAGATCCTATAGAGACACTAGAGACCCTTTAGAGACACTATAGAGACCCTAGGGACCCTATAGAGACCCTAGGAACCCTATAGAGACCCTATAGAGACCCTACGGACCCTATAGAGACCCTAGGAACCCTATAGAGACCCTAGGAACCCTATAGAGACCATATAGAGACCCTAGGGATCCTATAGAGACCCTATAGAGACCCTAGAGACCCTATAGAGACCCTAGGAATCCTATAGAGACCCTATAGAGACCCTAGGGACCCTATAGAGATCCTATAGAGACACTAGAGACCCTATAGAGACCCAAGAGACCCTATAGAGACCCTAGAGAGACCCTAGAGACCCTATACAGACCCTAGGAACCCTATAGAGACCCTATAGAGACCCTAGGGACACTATAGAGACCCTATAGAGACCCTAGGGACACTATAGAGACCCTAGGGACCCTATAGAGACCCTAGGAACACTATAGAGACCCTATAGAGACCCTAGGGACCCTATAGAGACCCTATAGAGACCCTAGGGACCCTATAGAGACCCTAGGGACCCTATAGAGACCCTAGAGAGACCCTAGAGACACTATAGAGACCCTAGGGACCCTATAGAGACCCTAGGAACCCTATAGAGACCATATAGAGGCCCTAGAGACCCTATAGAGACCCTATAGAGACCCTAGGAACCCTATAGAGACCGTATAGAGACACTAGAGACACTATAGAGACCCTAGAGAGACCCTAGAGACCCTATAGAGACCCTAGAGAGACCCTAGAGACCCTATAGAGACCCTAGAGAGACCCTAGAGACCCTATAGAGACCCTAGGGACCCTATAGAGACCCTATAGAGACCCTAGGGACCCTATAGAGACACTATAGAGACACTAGAGGCCCTATAGAGACCCTATAGAGGCCCTAGAGACCCTATAGAGACCCTAGGGAACCTATAGAGACCCTAGGGACCCTATAGAGACCCTATAGAGACCCTAGGGACCCTATAGAGACCCTATAGAGACCCTAGGGACCCTATAGAGACCCTAGGGACCCTATAGAGACCCTATAGAGACACTAGAGACCCTATAGAGACCCTATAGAGACCCTAGAAACCTATAGAGACCGTATAGAGACCCTAGAGACCCTATAGAGACACTATAGAGACCCTAGAGACCCTAGAGAGACCCTAGAGAGACCCTAGAGACCCTATAGAGACCCTAGAGAGACCTTAGAGACCCTATAGAGACCCTAGGGACCCTATAGAGACCCTAGGAACCCTATAGAGACCCTATAGAGACCCTAGGGACCCTATAGAGACCCTATAGAGACACTAGAGACCCTATAGAGACACTATAGAGACCCTAGGGACCCTATAGAGACCCTAGGAACCCTATAGAGACCCTATAGAGACCCTAGGGACCCTATAGAGACCCTATAGAGTCCCTAGGGATCCTATAGAGACCCTATAGAGACCCTAGGGACCCTATAGAGACCCTATAGAGACCCTAGGGACCCTATAGAGACCCTATAGAGACCCTAGGGACCCTATAGAGACCCTAGGAACCCTATAGAGACCCTATAGAGACCCTAGGGACCCTATAGAGACCCTATAGAGACACTAGAGACCCTATAGAGACCCTATAGAGACACTAGAGACCCTATAGAGATCCTAGAGAGACCCTAGATACCCTATAGAGACCCTAAGGACCCTATAGAGACCCTATAGAGACCCTAGAGACCCTATAGAGACCCTAGAGAGACCCTAGAGACCCTATAGAGACCCTAGGGACCCTATAGAGACTCTAGGAACCCTATAGAGTCCATATAGAGACCCTAGGGACCCTATAGAGACACTATAGAGACCCTAGAGACCTTATAGAGACCCTAGGAACCCTATAGAGACCCTATAGAGACCCTAGAGACCCTATAGAGACCCTAGAGAGACCCTAGAGACACTATAGAGACCCTAGGGACCCTATAGAGACCCTAGGAACCCTATAGAGACCCTATAGAGACCCTAGGGACCCTATAGAGACCCTATAAAGACACTAGAGACCTTATAGAGACCCTAGGAACCCTATAGAGACCCTATAGAGACCCTAGAGACCCTATAGAGACCCTAGAGAGACCCTAGAGACACTATAGAGACCCTAGGGACCCTATAGAAAACCTAGGAACCCTATAGAGACCCTATAGAGACCCTAGGGATCCTATAGAGACCCTATAGTGACCCTAGGGACCCTATAGAGATCCTATAGAGACACTAGAGACCCTATAGAGACCCAAGAGACCCTATAGAGACCCTAGAGAGACCCTAGAGACCCTATAGAGACCCTAGGAACCCTATAGAGACCCTATAGAGACCCTAGGGACCCTATAGAGACCCTAGGAACCCTATAGAGACCCTATAGAGACCCTAGGGACCCTATAGAGACCCTATAGAGACCCTAGAGACCCTATAGAGACCCTATAGAGACCCTATAGAGAGACTAGGGACCCTATAGAGACCCTATAGAGACCCTAGGGACCCTATAGAGACCCTATAGAGGCCCTAGAGACCCTATAGAGACCCTAGAGAGACCCTAGAGACCCTATACCTATAGAGACCCTAGGGACCCTATAGAGACCCTAGGAACCCTATAGAGACCCTATAGAGACCCTAGAGACCCTATAGAGACCCTAGAGAGACCCTAGAGACACTATAGAGACCCTAGGGACCCTATAGAGACACTAGGAACCCTATAGAGACCCTATAGAGACCCCTAGGGACCCTATAGAGACCCTATAGAGGCCCTAGAGACCCTATAGAGACCCTATAGAGACCCTAGGAACCCTATAGAGACCCGTATAGAGACCCTAGAGACCCTATAGAGACCCTATAGAGACCCTAGAGACCCTATAGAGACCCTAGAGAGACCCTAGAGACCCTATAGAGACCCTAGAGAGACCCTAGAGACCCTATAGAGACCCTAGAGAGACCCTATAGAGACCCTATAGAGACCCTAGGGACCCTATAGAGACCCTATAGAAACCCTAGGGACCCTATAGAGTCCCTATAGTGACCCTAGAGACCCTATAGAGACCCTAGGGACCCTATAGAGACCCTATAGAGGCCCTAGAGACCCTATAGAGACACTATAGAGACCCTAGGAACCCTATAGAGACCGTATAGAGACCCTAGAGACCCTATAGAGACCCTAGAGAGACCCTAAGACCCTATAGAGACCCTAGAGAGACCCTAGAGACCCTATAGAGACCCTAGAGAGACCCTAGAGACCCTATAGAGACCCTAGGGACCCTATAGAGACCCTATAGAGACCCTAGGGAACCCTATAGAGACACTATAGAGACACTAGAGGCCCTATAGAGACCCTATAGAGGCCCTAGAGACCCTATAGAGACCCTAGGGAACCTATAGAGACCCTAGGGACACTATAGAGACCCTATAAGAGACCCTAGGGACCCTATAGAGACCCTATAGAGACCCTAGGGACCCTATAGAGACCCTAGGGACCCTATAGAGACCCTAGGGACCTATAGAGACCCTAGAGAGACCCTAGAGACACTATAGAGTGACCCTAGGGACCCTATAGAGACCCTAGGAACCCTATAGAGACCATATAGAGGCCCTAGAGACCCTATAGAGACCCTATAGAGACCCTAGGAACCCTATAGAGACCGTATAGAGACACTAGAGACACTATAGAGACCCTAGAGAGACCCTAGAGACCCTATAGAGACCCTAGAGATACCCTAGAGACCCTATAGAGACCCTAGAGAGACCCTAGAGACCCTATAGAGACCCTAGGAGACCCTATAGAGACCCTATAGAGACCCTAGGGACCCTATAGAGACACTATAGAGACACTAGAGGCCCTATAGAGACCCTATAGAGGCCCTAGAGACCCTATAGAGACCCTAGGGAACCTATAGAGACCCTAGGGGACCCTATAGAGACCCTATAGAGACCCTAGGGACCCTATAGAGACCCTATAGAGACCCTAGGGACCCTATAGAGACCCTAGGGACCCTATAGAGACCCTATAGAGACACTAGAGACCCTATAGAGACCCTATAGAGACCCTAGGAAACCTATAGAGACCGTATAGAGACCCTAGAGACCCTATAGAGACACTATAGAGACCCTAGAGACCCTAGAGAGACCCTAGAGAGACCCTAGAGACCCTATAGAGACCCTAGAGAGACCTTAGAGACCCTATAGAGACCCTAGGGACCCTATAGAGACCCTAGGAACCCTATAGAGACCCTATAGAGACCCTAGGGACCCTATAGAGACCCTATAGAGACACTAGAGACCCTATAGAGACACTATAGAGACCCTAGGGACCCTATAGAGACCCTAGGAACCCTATAGAGACCCTATAGAGACCCTAGGGACCCTATAGAGACCCTATAGAGTCCCTAGGGATCCTATAGAGACCCTATAGAGACCCTAGGGACCCTATAGAGACCCTATAGAGACCCTAGGGACCCTATAGAGACCCTATAGAGACCCTAGGGACCCTATAGAGACCCTAGGAACCCTATAGAGACCCTATAGAGACCCTAGGGACCCTATAGAGACCCTATAGAGACACTAGAGACCCTATAGAGACCCTATAGAGACACTAGAGACCCTATAGAGATCCTAGAGAGACCCTAGATACCCTATAGAGACCCTAAGGACCCTATAGAGACCCTATAGAGACCCTAGAGACCCTATAGAGACCCTAGAGAGACCCTAGAGACCCTATAGAGACCCTAGGGGACCCTATAGAGACCTCTAGGAACCCCTATAGAGTTCCATATAGAGACCCTAGGGACCCTATAGAGACACTATAGAGACCCTAGAGACCTTATAGAGACCCTAGGAACCCTATAGAGACCCTATAGAGACCCTAGAGACCCTATAGAGACCCTAGAGAGACCCTAGAGACACTATAGAGACCCTAGGGACCCTATAGAGACCCTAGGAACCCTATAGAGACCCTATAGAGACCCTAGGGACCCTATAGAGACCCTATAAAGACACTAGAGACCTTATAGAGACCCTAGGAACCCTATAGAGACCCTATAGAGACCCTAGAGACCCTATAGAGACCCTAGAGAGACCCTAGAGACACTATAGAGACCCTAGGGACCCTATAGAAAACCTAGGAACCCTATAGAGACCCTATAGAGACCCTAGGGATCCTATAGAGACCCTATAGTGACCCTAGGGACCCCTATAGAGATCCTATAGAGACACTAGAGACCCTATAGAGACCCAAGAGACCCTATAGAGACCCTAGAGAGACCCTAGAGACCCTATAGAGACCCTAGGAACCCTATAGAGACCCTATAGAGACCCTAGGGACCCTATAGAGACCCTAGGAACCCTATAGAGACCCTATAGAGACCCTAGGGACCCTATAGAGACCCTATAGAGACCCCTAGGAGACCCTATAGAGACCCTATAGAGACCCTATAGAGACAGACTAGGGACCACTATAGAGACCCTATAGAGACCCTAGGGACCCTATAGAGACCCTATAGAGGCCCTAGAGACCCTATAGAGACCTAGAGAGACCCTAGAGACCCTATAGAGACCCTAGGGACCCTATAGAGACCCTAGGGAACCCTATAGAGACCCTATAGAGACCCTAGAGACCCTATAGAGACCCTAGAGAGACCCTAGAGACACTATAGAGACCCTAGGGACCCTATAGAGACACTAGGAACCCTATAGAGACCCTATAGAGACCCTAGGGACCCTATAGAGACCCTATAGAGGCCCTAGAGACCCTATAGAGACCCTATAGAGACCCTAGGAACCCTATAGAGACCGTATAGAGACCCTAGAGACCCTATAGAGACCCTATAGAGACCCTAGAGACCCTATAGAGACCCTAGAGAGACCCTAGAGACCCTATAGAGACCCTAGAGACCCTAGAGACCCTATAGAGACCCTAGAGAGACCCTATAGAGACCCTATAGAGACCCTAGGGACCCTATAGAGACCCTATAGAAACCCTAGGGACCCTATAGAGTCCCTATAGTGACCCTAGAGACCCTATAGAGACCCTAGGGACCCTATAGAGACCCTATAGAGGCCCTAGAGACCCTATAGAGACACTATAGAGACCCTAGGAACCCTATAGAGACCGTATAGAGACCCTAGGAGACCCTATAGGGACCCTAGAGAGACCCTAGAGACCCTATAGAGACCCTAGAGAGACCCTAGAGACCCTATAGAGACCCTAGAGAGACCCTAGAGACCCTATAGAGACCCTAGGGACCCTATAGAGACCCTATAGAGACCCTAGGGACCCTATAGAGACACTATAGAGACACTAGAGGCCCTATAGAGACCCTATAGAGGCCCTAGAGACCCTATAGAGACCCTAGGGAACCTATAGAGACCCTAGGGACCCTATAGAGACCCTATAGAGACCCTAGGGACCCTATAGAGACCCTATAGAGACCCTAGGGACCCTATAGAGACCCTAGGGACCCTATAGAGACCCTATAGAGACACTAGGGACCCTATAGAGACCCTATAGAGACCCTAGAAACCTATAGAGACCGTATAGAGACCCTAGAGACCCTATAGAGACACTATAGAGACCCTAGAGACCCTAGAGAGGACCCCTAGAGAGACCCTAGAGACCCTATAGAGACCCTAGAGAGACCTTAGAGACCCTATAGAGACCCTAGGGACCCTATAGAGACCCTAGGAACCCTATAGAGACCCTATAGAGACCCTAGAGGACCCTATAGAGACCCTATAGAGACACTAGAGACCCTATAGAGACACTATAGAGACCCTAGGGACCCTATAGAGACCCTAGGAACCCTATAGAGACCCTATAGAGACCCTAGGGACCCTATAGAGACCCTATAGAGTCCCCTAGGGATCCTATAGAGACCCTATAGAGACCCTAGGGACCCTATAGAGACCCTATAGAGACCCTAGGGACCCTATAGAGACCCTATAGAGACCCTAGGGACCCTATAGAGACCCTAGGAACCCTATAGAGACCCTATAGAGACCCTAGGGACCCTATAGAGACCCTATAGAGACACTAGAGACCCTATAGAGACACTAGAGACCCTATAGAGATCCTAGAGAGACCCTAGATACCCTATAGAGACCCTAAGGACCCTATAGAGACCCTATAGAGACCCTAGAGACCCTATAGAGACCCTAGAGAGACCCTAGAGACCCTATAGAGACCCTAGGGACCCTATAGAGACTCTAGGAACCCTATAGAGTCCATATAGAGACCCTAGGGACCCTATAGAGACACTATAGAGACCCTAGAGACCCTTATAGAGACCCTAGGAACCCTATAGAGACCCCTATAGAGACCCTAGAGACCCTATAGAGACCCTAGAGAGACCCTAGAGACACTATAGAGACCCTAGGGACCCTATAGAGACCCTAGGAACCCTATAGAGACCCTATAGAGACCCTAGGGGACCCTATAGAGACCCTATAAAGACACTAGAGACCTTATAGAGACCCTAGGAACCCTATAGAGACCCTATAGAGACCCTAGAGACCCTATAGAGACCCTAGAGAGACCCTAGAGACACTATAGAGACCCTAGGGACCCTATAGAAAACCTAGGAACCCTATAGAGACCCTATAGAGACCCCTAGGGATCCTATAGAGACCCTATAGTGACCCTAGGGACCCTATAGAGATCCTATAGAGACACTAGAGACCCTATAGAGACCCAAGAGAACCCTATAGAGGACCCTAGAGAGACCCTAGAGACCCTATAGAGACCCTAGGAACCCTATAGAGACCCTATAGAGACCCTAGGGACCCTATAGAGACCCTAGGAACCCTATAGAGACCCTATAGAGACCCTAGGGACCCTATAGAGACCCTATAGAGACACTAGAGACCCTATAGAGACCCTATAGAGACCCTATAGAGAGACTAGGGACCCTATAGAGACCCTATAGAGACCCTAGGGGACCCTATAGAGACCCTATAGAGGCCCTAGAGACCCTATAGAGACCCTAGAGAGACCCTAGAGACCCTATAGAGACCCTAGGGACCCTATAGAGACCCTAGGAACCCTATAGAGACCCTATAGAGACCCTAGAGACCCTATAGAGACCCTAGAGAGACCCTAGAGACACTATAGAGACCCTAGGGACCCTATAGAGACACTAGGAACCCTATAGAGACCCTATAGAGACCCTAGGGACCCTATAGAGACCCTATAGAGGCCCTAGAGACCCTATAGAGACCCTATAGAGACCCTAGGAACCCCTATAGAGACCGTATAGAGACCCTAGAGACCTATAGAGACCCTATAGAGACCCTAGAGACCCTATAGAGACCCTAGAGAGACCCTAGAGACCCTATAGAGACCCTAGAGAGACCCTAGAGACCCTATAGAGACCCTAGAGAGACCCTATAGAGACCCTATAGAGACCCTAGGGACCCTATAGAGACCCTATAGAACCCTAGGGACCCTATAGAGTCCCTATAGTGACCCTAGAGACCCTATAGAGACCCTAGGACCCTATAGAGACCCTATAGAGGCCCTAGAGACCCTATAGAGACACTATAGAGACCCTAGGAACCCTATAGAGACCGTATAGAGACCCTAGAGACCCTATAGAGACCCTAGAGAGACCCTAGAGACCCTATAGAGACCCTAGGGACCCTATAGAGACCCCTATAGAGACCCTAGGGACCCCTATAGAGACCCTATAGAGACACTAGAGGCCCTATAGAGACCCTATAGAGGCCCTAGAGACCCTATAGAGACCCTAGGGAACCTATAGAGACCCTAGGAACCCTATAGAGACCCTATAGAGACCCTAGGGACCCTATAGAGTCCCTATAGTGACCCTAGAGACCCTATAGAGACCCTAGGGACCCTATAGAGACCCTATAGAGACACTAGAGGCCCTATAGAGACCCTATAGAGGCCCTAGAGACCCTATAGAGGCCCTAGAGACCCTATAGAGACCCTAGGGGACCCTATAGAGACCCTAGGAACCCTATAGAGACCCTATAGAAACCCTAGGGACCCTATAGAGTCCCTATAGTGACCCTAGAGACCTTATAGAGACCCTAGGGACCCTACAGAGACCCTATAGAGACCCTATAGAGAACCTAGAGACACTATAGAGACCCTAGGGACCCTATAGAGACCCTAGGAACCCTATAGAGACCCTATAGAGACTCTAGGGACCCTATAGAGACCCTATAGAGGCCCTAGAGACCCTATAGAGACACTATAGAGACCCTAGGAACCCTATAGAGACCGTATAGAGACCCTAGAGACCCTATAGAGACCCTATAGAGACCCTAGAGACCCTAGAGAGACCCTATAGAGACCCTAGAGACCCTATAGAGACCCTATAGAGACCCTAGAGACCCTATAGAGACCCTATAGAGACCCTAGAGAGACCCTAGAGACCCTATAGTGACCCTAGGGACCCTATAGAGACCCTATAGGACCCTTAGGGACCCTATAGAGACCCTAGGGACCCTATAGAGACCCTATAGAGGCCCTAGTGACCCTATAGAGACCCTAGGGAACCTATAGAGACCCTAGGAACCCTATAGAGACCCTATAGAGACCCTAGGGACCCTATAGAGTCCCTATAGTGACCCTAGAGACCCTATAGAGACCCTAGGGACCCTATAGAGACCCTAGGAACCCTATAGAGACCCTATAGAGACCCTAGGGACCCTATAGAGACCCTATAGAGACCCCTAGAGACCCTATAGAGACCCTAGAGAGACCCTAGAGACCCTATAGAGCCCCTAGGAACCCTATAGAGACCCTATAGAGACCCTAGAGACCCTATAGAGACGCTAGAGAGACCCTAGAGACCCTATAGAGACCCTAGGGAACCTATAGAGACCCTAGGAACCCTATAGAGACCCTATAGAGACTCTAGAGACCCTATAGAGACCCTAGAGAGACCCTAGAGACCCTATAGAGACCCTAGGGACCCAATAGAGACCCTAGGAACCCTATAGAGACCCTATAGAGACCCTAGGGACCCTATAGAGACCCTATAGAGGCCCTAGAAACCCTATAGAGACCCTATAGAGACCCTAGGAACCCTATAGAGACCCGTATAGAGACCCTAGAGACCCTATAGAGACCCTAGACAGACCCTAGAGACCCTATAGAGACCCTAGAGAGACCCTAGAGACCCTATAGAGACCCTAGGGACCCTATAGAGACCCTATAGAGACCCTAGGGACCCTATAGAGACCCTATAGAGACAATAGAGGCCCTATAGAGACCCTATAGAGGCCCCTAGAGACCCTATAGAGGCCCTAGGAACCCTATAGAGACCTCTATAGAGACCCTAGGGACCCTATAGAGTCCCTATAGTGACCCTAGAGACCCTATAGAGACTCTAGGGACCCTATAGAGACCCTAGGGACCCTATAGAGACCCTATAGAGACCCTAGGGACCCTATAGAGACCCTATAGAGACCCTATAGAGACCCTAGGGACCCTATAGAGATCCTATAGAGACACTAGGAAACCTATAGAGACCGTATAGAGACCCTAGAGACCCTATAGAGACCCTATAGAGACCCTAGAGACCCTAGAGAGACCCTAGAGAGACCTAGAGACACTATAGAGAACCTAGAGAGACCTTAGAGACCCCTATAGATACCCTGGGGACCCTATAGAGACACTAGGAACCCTATAGAGACCCTATAGAGACCCTAGAGAGACCCTAGAGACACTATAGAGACCCTAGGAACCCTATAGAGACCCTATAGACACCCTAGGGACCCTATAGAGACCCTAGGAACCCTATAGAGACCCTATAGAGACCCTAGGGACCCTATAGAGACCCTATAGAGACCCTAGAGACCCTATAGAGACCCTAGAGAGACCCTAGAGACCCTATAGAGACCATAGAGAGACCCTAGAGACCCTAGAGAGACCCTAGAGACCCTAGAGAGACCCTAGGGACCCTATAGAGACCCTAGGAACCCTATAGAGACCCTATAGAGACCCTAGGGACCCTATAGAGACCCTATAGAGACACTAGAGACCCTATAGAGACACTATAGAGACACTAGAGACCCTATAGAGATCCTATAGAGACACTAGATACCCTATAGAGACCCTATAGAGACCCTAAGGACCCTATAGAGACCCTATAGAGACCCTAGAGACCCTATAGAGACCCTAGAGAGACCCTAGAGACACTATAGAGACCCTAGGGACCCTATAGAGACTCTAGGAACCCTATAGAGACCCTATAGAGACCCTAGGGACCCTATAGAGACCCTATAGAGACCCTAGAGACCTTATAGAGACCCTAGGAACCCTATAGAGACCCTATAGAGACCCTAGAGAGACCCTAGAGACACTATAGAGACCCTAGGGACCCTATAGAGACCCTATAGAGACCCTAGGGACCCTATAGAGACCCTATAAAGACATTAGAGACCTTATAGAGACCCTAGGAACCCTATAGAGACCCTATAGAGACCCTAGAGACCCTATAGAGACCCTAGAGAGACCCTAGAGAGACTATAGAGACCCTAGGGACCCTATAGAGACCCTATAGAGACCCTAGGGATCCTATAGAGACCCTATAGAGACCCTAGGGACCCTATAGAGATCCTATAGAGACACTAGAGACCCTATAGAGACCCAAGAGACCCTATAGAGACCCTAGAGAGACCCTAGAGACCCTATAGAGACCCTAGGAACCCTATAGAGACCCTATAGAGACACTAGGGACCCTATAGAGACCCTAGGAACCCTATAGAGACCCTATAGAGACCCTAGGGACCCTATAGAGACCCCTATAGAGACACTAGAGACCATATAGAGACACTATAGAGACCCTAGAGACCCTATAGAGACCCTAGGGACCCTATAGAGACCCTAGGAACCCTATAGAGACCCTATAGAGACCCTAGGGGACCCTATAGAGACCCTATAGAGACCCTAGAGACCCTATAGAGACCCTATAGAGACCCTATAGAGACACTAGGGGACCCTATAGAGACCCTATAGAGACCCTAGAGACCCTATAAGAGACCCTAGAGAGACCCTAGAGACCCTATAGAGACCCTAGGGACCCTATAGAGACCCTAGGAACCCTATAGAGACCCTATAGAGACCCTAGAGACCCTATAGAGACCCTAGAGAGACCCTAGAGACACTATAGAGACCCTAGGGACCCTATAGAGACCCTAGGAACCCTATAGAGACCCTATAGAGGCCCTAGAGACCCTATAGAGACCCTATAGAGACCCTAGGAACCCTATAGAGACCGTATAGAGACTCTAGAGACCCTATAGAGACCCTATAGAGACCCTTGAGACCCTATAGAGACCCTAGAGAGACCCTAGAGACCCTATAGAGACCCTAGAGAGACCCTAGAGACCCTATAGAGACCCTAGGGACCCTATAGAGACCCTATAGAGACCCTAGGGACCCTATAGAGACCCTATAGAGACACTAGAGGCCCTATAGAGACCCTATAGAGGCCCTAGAGACCCTATAGAGGCCCTAGAGACCCTATAGAGACCCTAGGGAACCTATAGAGACCCTATAGAAACACTAGGGACCCTATAGAGTCCCTATAGTGACCCTAGAGACCCTATAGAGACCCTAGGGACCCTATAGAGACCCTAGGAACCCTATAGAGACCCCTATAGAGACCCTAGGGACCCTATAGAGACCCTATAGAGACCCTAGAGACCCTATAGAGACCCTAGAGAGACCCTAGAGACCCTATAGAGCCCCTAGGAACCCTATAGAGACCCTATAGAGACCCTAGAGACCCTATAGAGACGCTAGAGAGACCCTAGAGACCCTATAGAGACCCTAGGGAACCTATAGAGACCCTAGGAACCCTTTAGAGACCCTATAGAGACTCTAGAGACCCTATAGAGACCCTAGAGAAAACCCTAGAGACCCTATAGAGACCCTAGGGACCCAATAGAGACCCTAGGAACCCCTATAGAGACCCTATAGAGACCCTAGGGACCCTATAGAGACCCTATAGAGGCCCTAGAAACCCTATAGAGACCCTATAGAGACCCTAGGAACCCTATAGAGACCGTATAGAGACCCTAGAGACCCTATAGAGACCCTAGACAGACCCTAGAGACCCTATAGAGACCCAAGAGAGACCCTAGAGACCCTATAGAGACCCTAGGGACCCTATAGAGAGACCCTATAGAGACCCTAGGGACCCTATAGAGACCCTATAGAGACAATAGAGGCCCTATAGAGACCCTATAGAGGCCCTAGAGACCCTATAGAGGCCCTAGGAACCCTATAGAGACTCTATAGAGACCCTAGGGACCCTATAGAGTCCCCTATAGTGACCCTAGAGACCCTATAGAGACTCTAGGGACCCTATAGAGACCCTAGGGACCCTATAGAGACCCTATAGAGACCCTATAGAGACCCTAGGGACCCTATAGAGACCCTATAGAGACCCTAGGGACCCTATAGAGACCCTATAGAGACCCTAGAGACCCTACAGAGACCCTATAGAGACCCTAGGGACACTATAGAGACCCTAGGAACCCTATAGAGACCTTATAGAGACCCTTGAGACCCTATAGACGCCCTAGAGAGACACTAGAGACCCTAGAGAGACCCTAGAGAGACCCTAGAGACACTATAGAGACCCTAGGAACCCTATAGAGACCCTATAGAGGCCCTAGAGACCCTATAGAGACCCTATAGAGACCCTAGGAACCCTATAGAGACCCTATAGAGACCCTAGGGACACTATAGAGACCCTAGGAACCCTATAGAGACCGTATAGAGACACTAGAGACACTATAGAGACCCTAGAGAGACCCTAGAGACCCTATAGAGACCCTAGAGAGACCCTAGAGACCCTATAGAGACCCTAGGGACCCTATAGAGACCCTATAGAGACCCTAGGGACCCTATAGAGACCCCTATAGAGACACTA
The DNA here is from genome assembly GCF_037157495.1 of Lathamus discolor. Taxonomy (NCBI): domain Eukaryota; kingdom Metazoa; phylum Chordata; class Aves; order Psittaciformes; family Psittacidae; genus Lathamus; species Lathamus discolor. The sequence goes on from NW_027069200.1 coordinate 39,057, forward strand.
GAGGCCCTTTAGAGACCCTATAGAGGCCCTAGAGACCCTATAGAGACCCTAGGGAACCTATAGAGACCCTAGGAACCCCTATAGAGACCCTATAGAGACCCTGGGGACCCTATAGAGTCCCTATAGTGACCCTAGGAACCCTATAGAGACCCTAGAGAGACCCTAGAGAGACCTTAGAGACCCCTATAGAGACCCTAGGGACCCTATAGAGACCCTAGGAACCCTATAGAGACCCTATAGATACCCTAGAGACCCTATAGAGACCCCTATAGAGACACTAGAGACCCTATAGAGACACTATAGAGACCCCGAGGGACCCTATAGAGAGCCTAGGAACCCTATAGAGACCCTATAGAGACCCTACGGACCCTATAGAGACCCTAGGAACCCTATAGAGACCCTAGAGACCCTATAGAGACCCTATAGAGACCCTAGGGACCCTATAGAGACCCTATAGAGACAGTAGAGGCCCTATAGAGACCCCATAGAGGCCCTAGAGACCCTATAGAGACCCTAGGGAACCTATAGAGACCCTAGGAACCCTATAGAGACCCTATAGAGACCCTGGGGACCCTATAGATTCACTATAGTGACCCTAGAGACCCTATAGAGACCCTAGAGAGACCCTAGGGACCCTATAGAGACCCTAGGAACCCTATAGAGACCCTAGGGACCCTATAGAGACCCTATAGAGACCTAGAGACCCTAGAGACCCTATAGAGACCCTATAGAGACCCTAGGGACCCTATAGAGACCCTATAGCGACCGTATAGAGACCCTAGAGAAACTATAGAGACCCTAGGGAACCTATAGAGACCCCTATAGAGACCCTTGGGACCATATAGAGACCCTATAGAGACCCTAGAGACCCTATAGAGACCCTAGGAACCCTATAGAGACCGTATAGAGACACTAGAGACACTATAGAGACCCCTGAGAGACCCTAGAGACCCTATAGAGACCCTAGAGAGACCCTAGAGTCCCTATAGAGACCCTAGGGACCCTATAGAGACCCTATAGAGACCCTAGGGACCCTATAGAGACCCTATAGAGACACTAGAGGCCCTATAGAGACCGTATAGAGGCCCTAGAGACCCTATAGAGACCCTAGGGAACCTATACAGACCCTAGGAACCCTATAGAGACCCTATAGAGACCCTGGGGTCCCTATAGAGACCCTAGGAACCCTATAGAGACCCTATAGAGACCCTATAGAGACCCTAGGGACCCTATAGAGACCCTATAGAGACACTAGAGACCCTATAGAGACCCTATAGAAACCCTAGAAACCTATAGAGACCGTATAGAGACCCTAGAGACCCTATAGAGACCCTATAGAGACCCTAGAGACCCTATAGAGACCCTAGAGAGACCCTAGAGACCCTATAGAGACCCTAGAGAGACCTTAGAGACCCTATAGAGACCCTAGGGACCCTATACGAGACCCTAGGAACCCTATAGAGACCCTATAGAGACCCTAGGGACCCTATAGAGACCCTATAGAGACACTAGAGACCCTATAGAGACCCTATAGAGACCCTAGGGACCCTATAGAGACCCTAGGAACCCTATAGAGACCCTATAGAGACCCTACGGACCCTATAGAGACCCTAGGAACCCTATAGAGACCCTAGGAACCCTATAGAGACCCTATTAGAAGACCCTAGGGATCCTATAGAGACCCTATAGAGACCCTAGAGACCCTATAGAGACCCTAGGGATCCTATAGAGACCCTATAGAGACCCTAGGGACCCTATACAGACCCTATAGAGACCCTAGAGACCCTATAGAGACCCCTAGGAACCCTATAGAGACCCTATAGAGACCCTAGGGACACTATAGAGACCCTATAGAGACCCTAGGGACCCTATAGAGACACTAGAGACCCTATAGAGACCCTATAGAGACCCTAGAGACCCTATAGAGACCCTAGGGACCCTATAGAGACCCTAGGAACCCTATAGAGACCCTTATAGAGACCCTAGGGACCCTATAGAGACCCTATAGAGACCCTAGAGACCCTATAGAGACCCTAGGGACCCTATAGAGACCCTAGGGACCCTATAGAGACCCTAGAGAGACCCTAGAGACACTATAGAGACCCCTAGGGACCCTATAGAGACACTAGGAACCCTATAGAGACCCTATAGAGACCTAGAGACCCTATAGAGACCCTAGGAACCCTATAGAGACCGTATAGAGATCCTAGAGACCCTATAGAGACCCTAGAGAGACCCTAGAGACCCTATAGAGACCCTAGGGACCCTATAGAGACACTATAGAGACACTAGAGGCCCTATAGAGACCCTATAGAGGCCCTAGAGACCCTATAGAGACCCTAGGGAACCTATAGAGACCCTAGGAACCCATTAGAGACCCTATAGAGACCCTGGGGACCCTATAGAGTCCCTATAGTGACCCTAGAGACCCTATAGAGACCCTAGGGACCCTATAGAGACCCTAGGAACCCTATAGAGACCCTATAGAGACCCTATAGAGACCCCTAGGGACCCTATAGAGACCCTATAGAGACACTAGAGACCCTATAGAGACCCTATAGAGATCCTAGAAACCTATAGAGACCGTATAGAGACCCCTAGAGACCCTATAGAGACCCTATAGAGACCCTAGAGACCCTATAGAGACCCTAGAGAGACCCTAGAGACCCTATAGAGACCCTAGAGAGACCTTAGAGACCCTATAGAGACCCTAGGGACCCTATAGAGACCCTAGGAACCCTATAGAGACCCTATAGAGACCCTAGGGACCCCTATAGAGACACTATAGAGACCCTAGGGACCCTATAGAGACCCTAGGAACCCTATAGAGACCCTATAGAGACCCTACGGACCCTATAGAGACCCTAGGAACCCTATAGAGACCCTAGGAACCCTATAGAGACCCCTATAGAGACCCTAGGGATCCTATAGAGACCCCTATAGAGACCCTAGAGACCCTATAGAGACCCTAGGGATCCTATAGAGACCCTATAGAGACCCTAGGGACCCCTATACAGACCCTATAGAGACCCTAGAGACCCTATAGAGACCCTAGGAATCCTATAGAGACCCTATAGAGACCCTAGGGACACTATAGAGACCCTATAGAGACCCTAGGGACCCTATAGAGACACTAGAGACCCTATAGAGACCCTATAGAGACCCTAGAGACCCTATAGAGACCCTAGGGACCCTATAGAGACCCTAGGAACCCTATAGAGACCCTATAGAGACCCTAGGGACCCTATAGAGACCCTATAGAGACCCTAGAGACCCTATAGAGACCCTAGGGACCCTATAGAGACCCTAGGGACCCTATAGAGACCCTAGAGAGACCCTAGAGACACTATAGAGACCCTAGGGGACCCCTATAGAGACACTAGGAACCCTATAGAGACCCTATAGAGGCCCTAGAGACCCTATAGAGACCCTAGGAACCCTATAGAGACCGTATAGAGATCCTAGAGACCCTATAGAGACCCTAGAGAGACCCTTAGAGACCCTATAGAGACCCTAGGGACCCCTATAGAGACACTATAGAGACACTAGAGGCCCTATAGAGACCCTATAGAGGCCCTAGAGACCCTATAGAGACCCTAGGGACCCTATAGAGACCCTAGGAACCCATTAGAGACCCTATAGAGACCCTGGGGACCCTATAGAGTCCCTATAGTGACCCTAGAGACCCTATAGAGACCCTAGGGACCCTATAGAGACCCTAGGAACCCTATAGAGAACCTATAGAGACCCTATAGAGACCCTAGGGACCCTATAGAGACCCTATAGAGACACTAGAGACCCTATAGAGACCCTATAGAGATCCTAGAAACCTATAGAGACCGTATAGAGACCCTAGAGACCCTATAGAGACCCTATAGAGACCCTAGAGACCCTATAGAGACCCTATAGAGACCCTAGAGACCCTATAGAGACCCTAGAGAGACCCTAGAGACCCCTATAGAGACCCTAGAGAGACCTTAGAGACCCCTATAGAGACCCTAGGGACCCTATAGAGACCCTAGGAACCCTATAGAGACCCTATAGAGACCCTAGGGAAACTATAGAGACACTATAGAGACCCTAGGGACCCTATAGAGACCCCTATAGAGACACTAGAGACCCTATAGAGACCCTATAGAGACCCTAGAGACCCTATAGAGACCCTAGGGACCTTATAGAGACCCCTAGGAACCCTATAGAGACCCTATAGAGACCCTAGGGACCCTATAGAGACCCTATAGAGACCCTAGAGACCCTATAGAGACCCTATAGAGACCCTATAGAGACCCTAGAGACCCTATAGAGACCCTATAGAGACCCTAGAGACCCTACAGAGACCCTAGAGAGACCCTGGAGACCCCTATAGAGACCCTAGGGACCCTATAGAGACATTAGGAACCCTATAGAGACCCTATAGAGACCCTAGAGACCCTATAGACACCCTAGAGAGACCCTAGAGACCCTATAGAGACCCTAGGAACCCTATAGAGACCCTATAGAGACCCTAGGGACCCTATAGAGACCCTAGGAACCCTATAGAGACCCTATAGAGAACCTAGGGACCCTATAGAGACATTAGGAACCCCTATAGAGACCCTATAGAGACCCTAGAGACCCTATAGACAACCTAGAGAGACCCTAGAGACCCTATAGAGACCCTAGGAACCCTATAGAGACCCTATAGAGACCCTAGGGACCCTATAGAGACCCTAGGAACCCTATAGAGACCCTATAGAGACCCTAGGGACCCTATAGAGACCCTATAGAGACACTAGAGACCCTATAGAGACCCTAGGGACCCTATAGAGACCCTAGGAACCCTATAGAGACCCTATAGAGACCCTAGGGACCCTATAGAGACCTTATAGAGAACCTGGAGACCCTATAGAGACCCTATAGAGACCCTATAGAGACCCTATAGAGACCCTATGGACCCTATAGAGACCCTATAGAGACCCTATAGAGACCCTATAGAGACCCTAGAGACCCCTACAGAGACCCTAGAGAGACCCTAGAGACCCTATAGAGACCCTAGGGACCCTATAGAGACCCTAGGAACCCTATAGAGACCCTATAGAGACCCTAGGGACCCTATAGAGACCCTATAGAGGCCCTAGAGACCCTATAGAGACCCTATAGAGACCCTAGGAACCCTATAGAGAACGTATAGAGACCCTAGACACCCTATAGAGACCCTAGAGAGACCCTAGAGACCCTATAGAGACCCTAGAGAGACCCTAGAGACCCTATAGAGACCCTAGGGACCCTATAGAGACCCTATAGAGACCCTAGGGACCCTATAGAGACCCTATAGAGACACTAGAGGCCCTATAGAGACCCTATAGAGGCCCTAGATACCCTATAGAGACACTAGGGAACCTATAGAGACCCTAGGAACCCTATAGAGAACCCTATAGAGACCCTAGGGACCCATTAGAGTCCCTATAGTGACCCTAGAGACCCTATAGAGACCCTAGGGACCCTATAGAGACCCTAGGAACCCTGTAGAGACCCTATAGAGACCGCTAGGAAACCTATAGACACCGTATAGAGACCCTAGAGACCCTATAGAGACCCTATAGAGACCCTAGAGACCCTATAGAGACCCTAAGGAGACCCTAGAGACCCGATAGAGACCCTAGAGAGACCTTAGAGACCCATATAGAGATCCTAGGGACCCTATAGAGACCCCTAGGAACCCCTATAGAGACCCTAGGGACCCTATAGAGACCCTATAGAGACACTAGAGACCCTATAGAGACCCTATAGAGACCCTATAGAGACCCTATAGAGACCCTATAGAGACCCTATAGAGACCCTATAGAGACCCTATAGAGACCCTAGGAACCCTATAGAGTCCCTAGGGAACCTATAGAGACACTAGGAACCCTATAGAGACCCTATAGAGACCCTAGGGACCATATAGAGACCCTATAGAGACCCTAGAGACCATATAGAGACCCTATAGAGACCCTAGGAACCCTATAGAGACCCTATAGAGACCCTAGGGACCCTATAGAGACCCTATAGAGACACTAGAGACCCTATAGAGACCCTATAGAGACCCTAGAGACCCTATAGAGACCCTAGGGAACCTATAGAGACCCTAGAGACCCTATAGAGACCCTATAGAGACCCTAGGGAACCTATAGAGACCCTAGGAACCCTATAGAGACCCTATAGAGACCCTAGGGTTCCTATAGAGACCCTATAGAGACCCTAGGAACCCTATAGAGACCCCTATAGAGACACTAGGGACCCTATAGAGGACCCTAGGCACCCTATAGAGACCCTATAGAGACCCTAGGGACCCCTATAGAGACCCTATAGAGACCCTAGAGACCCTATAGAGACCCTAGAGAGACCCTAGAGACCCTATAGAGACCATAGAGAGACCCAAGAGACCCTAGAGAGACCCTAGAGACCCTATAGAGACCCTAGGGACCATATAGAGACCCTAGGAACCCTATAGAGACCCTATAGAGACCCTAGGGACCCTATAGAGACCCTATAGAGACACTAGAGATCCTATAGAGACACTATAGAGACACTAGAGACCCTATAGAGACCCTATAGAGACCATATAGTGCCCTAGGAACCCTATAGATACCCTATAGAGACCCTAAGGACCCTATAGAGACCCTTATAGAGACCCTAGAGACCCTATAGAGACCCTAGAGAGACCCTAGAGACCCTACCTAGAGACCCTAGGGGACCCTATAGAGACTCTAGGAACCCTATAAAGACCCTATAGAGACCCTAGGGACCCTATAGAGACCCTATAGAGACCCTAGAGACCTTATAGAGACCCTAGGAACCCTATAGAGACCCTATAGAGACCCTAGAGACCCTATAGAGACCCTAGAGAGACCCTAGAGACCCTATAGAAACCCTAGGGACCCTATAGAGACCCTAGGAACCCTATAGAGACCCTATAGAGACCCTAGAGACCCTATAGACACCCTAGAGAGACCCTAGAGACCCTATAGAGACCCTATAGAGGCCCTAGAGACCCTATAGAGACCCTAGGGACCCTATAGAGACCCTAGGAACCCTATAGAGACCCTATAGAGACCCTAGGGACCCTATAGAGACCCTATAGAGACACTAGAGGCCCTATAGAGACCCTATAGAGGCCCTAGAGACCCTATAGAGACCCTAGGGACCCTATAGAGATCCTAGAGAGACACTAGAGGCCCTATAGAGACCTTATAGAGGCCCTAGAGACCCTATAGAGACCCTAGGGACCCTATAGAGACCCTAGGAACCCTATAGAGACCCTATAGAGACCCTATAGAGACCCTAGGGACCCTATAGAGACCCTATAGAGACACTAGAGACCCTATAGAGACCCTATAGAGACCCTAGAAACCTATAGAGACCCTAGAGACCCTAGAGACCCTATAGAGACCCTATAGAGACCCTAGAGACCCTATAGAGACCCTAGAGAGACCCTAGAGACCCTATAGAGACCCTAGAGAGACCTTAGAGACCCTATAGAGACCCTAGGGACCCTATAGAGACCCTAGGAACCCTATAGAGACCCTATAGAGACCCCTAGGGACCCTATAGAGACACTATAGAGACCCTAGGGACCCTATAGAGACCCTAGGAACCCTATAGAGACCCTATAGAGACCCTACGGACCCTATAGAGACCCTAGGAACCCTATAGAGACCCTAGGAACCCTATAGAGACCTTATAGAGACCCCTAGGGATCCTATAGAGACCCTATAGAGACCCTAGGGACCCTATAGAGATTCTATAGAGACACTAGAGACCCTATAGAGACCCAAGAGACCCTATAGAGACCCTAGAGAGACCCTAGAGACCCTATAGAGACCCTAGGAACCCTATAGAGACGCTATAGAGACTCTAGGGACCCTATAGAGACCCTAGGAACCCTATAGAGACCCTATAGAGACCCTAGGGAATCTATAGAGACCCTATAGAGACCCTAGGGACCTTATAGAGACCCTAGGAACCCTATAGAGACCCAATAGAGACCCTAGGGACCCTATAGAGACCCTAGGGACCCTATAGAGACCCTATAGAGACCCTAGAGACCCTATAGAGACCCTATAGAGACCCTATAGAGACCCTATAGAGACCCTATAGAGACCCTAGAGAGACCCTAGAGACCCCTACAGAGACCCTAGAGAGACCCTGGAGACCCTATAGAGACCCTAGGGACCCTATAGAGACATTAGGAACCCTATAGAGACCCTATAGAGACCCTAGAGACCCTATAGACACCCTAGAGAGACCCTAGAGACCCTATAGAGACCCTAGGAACCCTATAGAGACACTATAGAGACCCTAGGGACCCTATAGAGACCCTATAGAGACCCTATAGAGACCCGTATAGAGACCCTAGGGACCCTATAGAGACATTAGGAACCCTATAGAGACCCTATAGAGACCCTAGAGACCCTATAGGCACCCTAGAGAGACCCTAGAGACCCTATAGAGACCCTAGGAACCCTATAGAGACCCTATAGAGACCCTAGGGACCCTATAGAGACCCTAGGAACCCTATAGAGACCCTATAGAGACCCTAGGGACCCTATAGAGACCCTATAGAGACACTAGAGACCCTATAGAGACCCTAGGGACCCTATAGAGACCCTAGGAACCCTATAGAGACCCTATAGAGACCCTAGGGACCCTATAGAGACCTTATAGAGAACCTGGAGACCCTATAGAGACCCTATAGAGACCCTATAGAGACCCTATGGACCCTATAGAGACCCTATAGAGACCCTAGAGAGACCCTAGAGACCCTACAGAGACCCTAGAGAGACCCCTAGAGACCCTATAGAGACCCTAGGGACCCTATAGAGACCCTAGGAACCCTATAGAGACCCTATAGAGACCCTAGGGACCATATAGAGACCCTATAGAGGCCCCTAGAGACCCTATAGAGACCCTATAGAGACCCTAGGAACCCTATAGAGAACGTATAGAGACCCTAGAGACCCTATAGAGACCCTAGAGAGACCCTAGAGACCCTATAGAGACCCTAGAGAGACCCTAGAGACCCTATAGAGACCCTAGGGACCCTATAGAGACCCTATAGAGACCCTAGGGACCCTATAGAGACCCTATAGAGACACTAGAGACCCTATAGAGACCCTATAGAGACCCTATAGAGGCCCTAGATACCCTATAGAGACACTAGGGAACCTATAGAGACCCTAGGAACCCTATAGAGACCCTATAGAGACCCTAGGGACCCATTAGAGTCCCTATAGTGACCCTAGAGACCCTATAGAGACCCTAGGGACCCTATAGAGACCCTAGGAACCCTGTAGAGACCCTATAGAGACCCTAGGAAACCTATAGACACCGTATAGAGACCCTAGAGACCCTATAGAGACCCTATAGAGACCCTATAGAGACCCTAAGGAGACCCTAGAGACCCTATAGAGACCCTAGAGAGACCTTAGAGACCCTATAGAGACCCTAGGGACCCTATAGAGACCCTAGGAACCCTATAGAGACCCTATAGAGACCCTTGGGACCCTATAGAGACCCTATAAAGACACTAGAGACCCTATAGAGACCCTATAGAGACCCTATAGAGCTAGAGACCCTAGGAACCCTATAGAGTCCCTAGGGAACCTATAGAGACCCTAGGAACCCTATAGAGACCCTATAGAGACCCTAGGGACCATATAGAGACCCTATAGAGACCCTAGAGACCCTATAGAGTCCCTATAGAGACCCTAGGGACCCTATAGAGACCCTATAGAGACACTAGAGACCCTATAGAGACCCTATAGAGACCCTAGAGACCCTATAGAGACCCTAGGGAACCTATAGAGACCCTAGGGAACCTATAGAGACCCTATAGAGACCCTAGGGAACCTATAGAGACCCTTGGAACCTTATAGAGACCCTATAGAGACCCTAGGGTTCCTATAGAGACCCTATAGAGACCCTAGGAACCCTATAGAGACCCTATAGAGACCCTAGGGACCCTATAGAGACCCTAGGGCACCCTATAGAGACCCTATAGAGACCCTAGGGACCCTATAGAGACCCTATAGAGACCCTAGAGACCCTATAGAGACCCTAGAGAGACCCTAGAGACCCTATAGAGACCATAGAGAGACCCTAGAGACCCTAGAGAGACCCTAGAGACCCTATAGAGACCCTAGGGACCATATAGAGACCCTAGGAACCCTATAGAGACCCTATAGAGACCCTAGGGACCCTATAGAGGACCCTATAGAGACACTAGAGATCCTATAGAGACACTATAGAGACACTAGAAGACCCTATAGAGACCCTATAGAGACCATATAGAGCCCTAGGAACCCTATAGATACCCTATAGAGACCCTAAGGACCCTATAGAGACCGTATAGAGACCCTAGAGACCCTATAGAGACCCTAGAGAGACCCTAGAGACCCTATAGAGACCCTAGGGACCCTATAGAGACTCTAGGAACCCTATAGAGACCCTATAGAGACCCTAGGGATCCTATAGAGACCCTATAGAGACCCTAGAGACCTTATAGAGACCCTAGGAACCCTATAGAGACCCTATAGAGACCCTAGAGACCCTATAGAGACCCTAGAGAGACCCTAGAGACCCTATAGAGACCCTAGGGACCCTATAGAGACCCTAGGAACCCTATAGAGACCCTATAGAGACCCTAGAGACCCTATAGACACCCTAGAGAGACCCTAGAGACCCTATAGAGACCCTATAGAGGCCCTAGAGACCCTATAGAGACCCTAGGGACCCCTATAGAGACCCTAGGAACCCTATAGAGACCCTATAGGGACCCTAGGTACCCTATAGAGACCCCTATAGAGACACTTGAGGCCCTATAGAGACCCTATAGAGGCCCTAGAGACCGTATAGAGACCCTAGGGACCCTATAGAGATCCTAGAGAGACACTAGAGGCCCTATAGAGACCCTATAGAGGCCCTAGAGACCCTATAGAGATCCTATAGAGACACTAGAGACCCTATAGAGACCCTATAGAGACCCTAGGAAACCTATAGAGACCCTATAGAGACCCTATAGAGACCCTAGGGAACCTATAGAGACCCTAGGACCCTATAGAGACCCTATAGAGACCACTAGGGACCCTATAGAGACCCCTAGGGACCCTATAGAGACCCTATAGAGACCCTAGAGACCCTATAGAGACCCTATAGAGACCCTAGGGACCCTATAGAGATCCTATAGAGACACTAGAGACAGAGACCCTATAGAGACCCTAGAGAGACCCTAGAGACCCTATAGAGACCCTAGAGAGACCTTAGATACCCTATAGAGACCCTAGGGACCCTATAGAGACCCTAGGAACCCTATAGAGACCCTATAGAGACCCTAGGGACCCTATAGAGACCCTATAGAGACACTAGAGACCCTATAGAGACCCTATAGAGACCCTAGGAACCCTATAGAGACCCTATAGAGACCCTAGGGACCCTATAGAGACCCTATAGAGACCCTAGGGACCCTATAGAGACCCTATAGAGACACTAGAGACCCTATAGAGACCCTATAGAGACCCTGGAGACACTATAGAGACCCTAGGGACCCTATAGAGACCCTAGGGATCCTATAGAGACCCTATAGAGACCCTAGAGACCCTATAGAGACCCTAGAGAGACCCTAGAGACACTATAGAGACCCTAGGGACCCTATAGAGACCCTAGGAACCCTGTAGAGACCCTATAGAGACCCTAGGGACCCTATAGAGACCCTATAGAGGCCCTAGAGACCCTATAGAGACCCTATAGAGACCCTAGGAACCCTATAGAGACCGTATAGAGACCCTAGAGACCCTATAGAGACACTATAGAGACCCTAGAGACCCTATAGAGACCCTAGAGAGACCCTAGAGACCCTATAGAGACCCTAGGGTCCCTATAGAGACCCTATAGAGACCCTAGGGACCCTATAGAGACCCTATAGAGACACTAGAGGCCCTATAGAGACCCTATAGAGGCCCTAGAGACATTATAGAGGCCCTAGAGACCCTATAGAGACCCTAGGGAACCTATAGAGACCCTAGGAACCCTATAGAGACCCTATAGAAACCCTAGAGACCCTATAGAGTCCCTATAGTGACCCTAGAGACCCTATAGGGACCCTAGGGATCCTATAGAGACCCTATAGAGACCCTATAGAGACCCTAGAGACACTATAGAGACCCTAGGGACCCTATAGAGGCCCTAGGAACCCTATAGAGACCCTATAGAGACCCTAGGGACCCTATAGAGACCATATAGAGGCCCTAGAGACCCTATAGAGACACTATAGAGACCCTAGGAACCCTATAGAGACCGTATAGAGACCCTAGAGACCCTATAGAGACCCTAGAGAGACCCTAGAGACCCTATAGAGACCCTAGAGAGACCCTAGAGACCCTATAGAGACCCTATAGAGACCCTAGAGACCCTATAGTGACCCTAGGGACCCTATAGAGACCCTATAGAGACCCTAGGGACCCTATAGAGACCCTAGGAACCCTATAGAGACCCTATAGAGACCCTAGGGACCCTATAGAGTCCCTATAGTGACCCTAGAGACCCTATAGACACCCTAGGGACCCTATAGAGACCCTAGGAACCCTATAGAGACCCTATAGAGACCCTAGGGACCCTATAGAGACCCCATAGAGACCCTAGAGACCCTATAGAGACCCTAGAGAGACCCTAGAGACCCTATAGAGACCATAGAGAGACCCTTGAGACCCTAGAGAGACCCTAGAGACCCTATAGAGACCCTAGGGACCCTATAGAGACCCTAGGAACCCTATAGAGACCCTATAGAGACCCTAGGGACCCTATAGAGACCCTATAGAGACACTAGAGACCCTATAGAGACCCTATAGAGACCCTAGAGACCCTATAGACACCCTAGAGAGACCCTAGAGACCCTATAGAGACCCTATGGACCCTATAGAGAATCTAGGAACCCTATAGAGACCCTATAGAGACCCTAGAGAGACCCTAGAGACCCTACAGAGACCCTAGAGAGACCCTAGAGACCCTATAGAGACCCTAGGGACCCTATAGAGACCCTAGGAACCCTATAGAGACCCTATAGAGACCCTAGAGACCCTATAGACACCCTAGAGAGACCCTAGAGACCCTATAGAGAACCTAGGGACCCTATAGAGACCCTAGGAACCCTATAGAGACCCTATAGAGACCCTATAGAGGCCCTAGAAACCCTATAGAGAACCTATAGAGACACTAGGAACCCTATAGAGACCGTATAGAGAACCTAGAGACCCTATAGAGACCCTAGAGAGACCCTAGAGACCCTATAGATACCCTAGAGAGACCCTAGAGACCCTATAGAGACCCTAGGGACCCTATAGAGACACTATAGAGACCCTAGGGACCCTATAGAGACCCTATAGAGACACTAGAGGCCCTATAGAGACACTATAGAGGCCCTAGAGACACTATAGAGACCCTAGGGAACCTATAGAGACCCTAGGAACCCTATAGAGACCCTATAGAGACCCTAGGGACCCTATAGAGACCCTATAGAGACACTAGAGACCCTATAGAGACCCTATAGAGACCCTAGGGAACCTATAGACACCGTATAGAGACCCTAGAGACCCTATAGAGACCCTAGAGAGACCTTAGAGACCCTATAGAGACCCTAGGGACCCTATAGAGACCCTATAGAGACACTAGAGACCCTATAGAGACACTATAGAGACCCTAGGAACCCTATAGAGTCCCTAGGGAACCTATAGAGACACTAGGAACCCTATAGAGACCCTATAGAGACCCTAGGGACCCTATAGAGATCCTATAGAGACCCTAGAGACCCTATAGAGACCCTATAGAGACCCTAGGAACCCTATAGAGACCCTATAGAGACCCTAGGGACCCTATAGAGACCCTATAGAGACACTAGAGACCCTATAGAGACCCTATAGAGACCCTAGAGACCCTATAGAGACCCTAGGGAACCTATAGAGACCCTAGAGACCATATAGAGACCCTATAGAGACCCTAGGGAACCTATAGAGACCCTAGGAACCCTATAGAGACCCTATAGAGACCCTAGGGTTCCTATAGAGACCCTATAGAGACCCTAGGGACCCTATAGAGACCCTAGAGAGACCCTAGAGACACTATAGAGACCCTAGGAACCCTATAGAGACCCTATAGAGACCCTAGGAACCCTATAGAGACCCTAGGAACCCTATAGAGACCCTATAGAGACCCTATAGAGACCCTAGGGACCCTATAGAGACCCTATAGAGACACTAGAGACCCTATAGAGACACTATAGAGACACTAGAGACCCTATAGAGACCCTATAGAGACCATATAGAGCCCTAGGAACCCTATAGATACCCTATAGAGACCCTAGGGACCCTATAGAGACCCTATAGAGACCTTAGAGACCCTATAGAGACCCTAGAGAGACCCTAGAGACCCTATAGAGACCCTAGGGACCCTATAGAGACTCTAGGAACCCTATAGAGACCCTATAGAGACCCTAGGGACCCTATAGAGACCCTATAGAGACCCTAGAGACCCTATAGAGACCCTAGGAACCTTGTAGAGACCCTATAGAGAGCCTAGAGACCCTATAGAGACCCTAGAGAGACCCTAGAGACCCTATAGAGACCCTAGGGACCCTATAGAGACCCTAGAGAGACCCTAGAGACCCTATAGAGACCCTATAGAGACCCTATAGAGACCCTAGAGACCCTATAGACACCCTAATGAGACCCTAGAGACCCTATAGAGACCCTAGAGAGACCTTAGAGACACTATAGAGACCCTAGGGACCCAATAGAGACCCTAGGAACCCTATAGAGACCCTATAGAGACCCTAGGGACCCTATAGAGACCCTATAGAGGCCCTAGAAACCCTATAGAGACCCTATAGAGACCCTAGGAATCCTATAGAGACCGCATAGAGACCCTAGAGACCCTATAGACACCCTAGACAGACCCTAGAGACCCTATAGAGACCCTAGAGAGACCCTAGAGACCCTATAGAGACCCTAGGGACCCTATAGAGACCCTATAGAGACCCTAGGGACCCTATAGAGACCCTATAGAGACACTAGAGGCCCTATAGAGACCCTATAGAGGCCCTAGAGACCCTATAGAGACCCTAGGGAACCTATAGAGACCCTAGGAACCCTATAGAGACCCTATAGAGACCCTAGGAACCCTATAGAGTCCCTATAGTGACCCTAGAGACCCTATAGAGACCCTAGGGACCCTATAGAGACCCTAGGGACCCTATAGAGACCCTATAGAGACCCTATAGAGACCCTAGGGACCCTATAGAGACCCTATAGAGACACTAGAGACCCTATAGAGACCCTATAGAGACCCTAGGAAACCTATACAGACCGTATAGAGACCCTAGAGACCCTACAGAGGCCCTAGAGAGACCCTAGAGACCCTATAGAGACCCTAGAGAGACCTTAGAGACCCTATAGAGAGCCTAGGGACCCTATAGAGACCCTAATGAGACCCTAGGGACCCTATAGAGACCCTATAGAGACCCTAGGAACCCTATAGAGACCCTATAGAGACCCTAGGGACCCTACAGAGACCCTATAGAGACCCTAGAGACCCTATAGAGACCCTATAGAGACCCTAGGGAACCTATAGAGACCCTAGGAACCCTATAGAGACCCTATAGAGACCCTAGGGACCCTATAGAGATCCTATAGAGACCCTAGAGACCCTTTAGAGACCCTAGAGAGACCCTAGAGACCCTATAGAGACCCTAGGGACCCTATAGAGACTCTAGGAACCCTATAGAGACCCTATAGGGACCCTAGGGACCCTATAGAGACCCTATAGAGACCCTAGAGACCCTATAGAGACCCTATAGAGACCCTAGAGACCCTATAGAGACCCTAGAGAGACTCTAGAGACCCTACAGGGACCCTAGAGAGACCCTAGAGACCCTATAGAGACCCTAGAGAGACCCTAGAGACCCTATAGAGACCCTATAGAGACACTAGAGACCCTATAGAGATCCTATAGAGACCCTAGAAACCCTATAGAGACCCTAGAGAGACCCTAGAGACCCTATAGAGACCCGAGAGAGACCTTAGAGACCCTATAGAGACCCTTGAGACCCTATAGAGACCCTAGGAACCCTATAGAGACCCTAGGGACCCTATAGAGACCCTATAGAGACCGTAGGAACCCTGTAGAGACCCTATAGAGAAACTAGGGACCCTATAGAGACCTTATAGAGACCTTATAGAGACCCTAGAGATCCTATAGAGACCCTAGGGAACCTATAGAGACCCTAGAGACCCTATAGAGACCCTATAGAGACCCTAGGAACCCTATAGAGACCCTATAGAGACACTAGAGACCCTATAGAGACCCTAGAGAGACCCTAGAGACCCTATAGAGACCCTAGGGACCCTATAGAGACCCTAGGAACCCTATAGAGACCCTATAGAGACACTAGGGACCCTATAGAGACACTAGAGACCCTATAGAGACACTATAGAGACACTAGAGACCCTATAGAGACCCTAGGGAACCTATAGAGACCCTAGGAACCCTATAGAGACCCTATAGAGACCCTAGGGACCCTATAGAGTCCCTATAGTGACCCTAGAAACCCTATAGAGACCCTAGGGACCCTATAGAGACCCTAGGGACCCTATAGAGACCCTATAGAGACACTAGAGACCCTATAGAGACCCTAGAGAGACCCTAGAGACCCTATAGAGACCCTAGGGACCCTATAGAGACCCTAGGAACCCTATAGAGACCCTATAGAGACACTAGGGACCCTATAGAGACACTATAGAGACACTAGAGACCCTATAGAGACACTATAGAGACACTAGAGACCCTATAGAGACCCTAGGGAACCTATAGAGACCCTAGGAACCCTATAGAGACCCTATAGAGACCCTAGAGACCCTATAGAGACCCTAGAGAGACCCTAGAGACCCTATAGAGACCCTAGGGACCCTATAGAGACCCTAGGAACCCTATAGAGACCCTATAGAGACACTAGGGACCCTATAGAGACACTATAGAGACACTAGAGACCCTATAGAGACACTATAGAGACACTAGAGACCCTATAGAGACCCTAGGGAACCTATAGAGACCCTAGGAACCCTATAGAGACCCTATAGAGACCCTAGGGATCCTATAGAGACCCTATAGAGACCCTAGAGACCCTATAGAGACCCTATAGAGACCCTAGGAACCCTATAGAGATCCTATAGCGACACTAGAGACACTATAGAGACCCAAGAGACCCTATAGAGACCCTAGAGAGACCCTAGAGACCCTATAGAGACCCTAGGAACCCTATAGAGACCCTATAGAGACCCTAGGAACCCTATAGAGACCCTAGGAACCCTATAGAGACACTATAGAGACCCTAGGGACCCTATAGAGACACTATAGAGACCCTTGAGAAATTTAGAGACCCTATAGAGGCCCTATAGAGACCCTAGGGACCCTATAGAGACCCTATAGAGACACTAGAGACCCTATAGAGACCCTATAGAGACCCTAGGAACCCTATAGAGACCGTATAGTGACCCCAGAGACCCTATAGAGACCCTATAGAGACCCTAGAGACCTATAGAGACCCTAGAGAGACCCTAGAGACCCTAGAGAGACCCTAGAGAGACCCTAGAGACCCTATAGAAAACCTAGGAACCCTATAGAGACCCTATAGAGACCCTAGGGACCCTATAGAGACCCTATAGAGACACTAGAGACCCTATAGAGACCCTAGGGAACCTATAGAGACCCTAGGAACCCTATAGAGACCCTATAGAGACCCTAGGGATCCTATAGAGACACTATAGAGACCCTAGAGACCCTATAGAGACCCAAGAGACCCTATAGAGACCCTAGAGAGACCCTAGAGACCCTATAGAGACCCTATAGAGACCCTAGAGACCCTATAGAGACCCTAGGGACCCTTTAGAGACCCTAGGAACCCTATAGAGACCGTATAGAGACCCTAGGGACCCTATAGAGACCCTATAGAGACCCTAGGGACCCTATAGAGACCCTAGAGAGACCCTAGAGACCCTATAGAGACCCTAGAGAGACCCTAGAGACCCTATAGAGACCCTAGAGAGACCCTAGAGACCCTATAGAGACCCTATAGAGACCCTAGGGACCCTATAGAGACCCTATAGAGACACTAGAGGCCCTATAGAGACCCTATAGAGACCCTGGAGACACTATAGAGACCCTAGGGAACCTATAGAGACCCTAGGAACCCTATAGAGACCCTATAGAGACCCTAGGGACCCTATAGAGTCCCTATAGTGACCCTAGAAACCCTATAGAGACCCTAGGGACCCTATAGAGACACTAGGGACCCTATAGAGACCCTATAGAGACACTAGAGACCCTATAGAGACCCTATAGAGACCCTAGGAACCCTATAGAGTCCCTAGGGAACCTATAGAGACCCTAGGAACCCTATAGAGACCCTATAGAGACCCTAGGGACCCTATAGAGACCCTATAGAGACCCTAGAGACCCTATAGAGACCCTATAGAGACCCTAGAGACCCTATAGAGACCCTAGGAAACCTACAGAGACCCTATAGAGACCCTAGGGACCCTATAGAGACCCTATAGAGACCCTAGAGACCCTAGAGAGACCCTAGAGAGACCCTAGAGACCCTATAGAGACCCTAGGGACCCTATAGAGACCCTAGGAACCCTATAGAGACCCTATAGAGACACTAGGGACCCTATAGAGACACTATAGAGACACTAGAGACCCTATAGAGACACTATAGAGACACTAGAGACCCTATAGAGACCCTAGGGACCCTATAGAGACTCTAGGAACCCTATAGAGACCCTATAGAGACCCTAGGGACCCTATAGAGACCGTATAGTGACCCTAGGGACCCTATAGAGACCCTATAGAGACCCTATAGAGACACTAGAGACACTATAGAGACCTTAGAGACCCTATAGAGACCCTAGAGAGACCCTAGAGACCCTATAGAGACCCTAGGAACCCTATAGAGACTCTATAGAGACCCTAGAGACCCTATAGAGACCCTATAGAGACCCTAGGAACCCTATAGAGACCGTATAGAGACCCTAGAGAGACTCTAGAGACCCTATAGAGACCATGTAGAGACCCTAGAGACCCTATAGACACGCTATAGAGACCCTATAGAGACCGTAGGAACCCTATAGAGACCGAATAGAGACCCTAGAGAGACCCTAGAGACCCTATAGAGATCATATAGAGACCCTAGAGACCCTATAGAGACCCTAGAGACCCTATAGAGACCCTATAGAGACCCTATAGAGACCCTAGGGACCCTATAGAGACCCTAGAGAGACCCTAGAGACCCTATAGAGACCCTATAGAGACCCTAGGAACCCTATAGAGACCGTATAGAGACCCTAGAGACCCTATAGAGACCCTATAGAGACCCTAGAGACCCTATAGAGACCCTATAGAGACCCTAGACACCCTATAGAGACCCTAGAGAGACCATAGAGACCCTATAGAGACCCTAGGGACCCTATAGAGACCCTAGGAACCCTATAGAGACCCTATAGAGACCCTAGAGACCCTATAGACACCCTAGAGAGACCCTAGAGACCCTATAGAGACCCTAGAGAGACCCTAGAGACACTATAAAGACCCTAGGGACTCTATAGAGACCCTAGGAACCCTATAGAGACCCTATAGAGACCCTAGGGACACTATAGAGACCCTATAGAGGTCCTAGAGACCCTATAGAGACCCTATAGAGACCCTAGGGACCCTATAGAGACCGTATAGAGACACTAGAGACCCTATAGAGACCCTATAGAGACCCTAGAGAGACCCTAGAGACCCTATAGAGACCCTAGGGACCCTATAGAGACCCTATAGAGACCCTAGGAACCCTATAGAGACCCTATAGAGACACTAGAGACCCTATAGAGACCCTAGAGAGACCCTAGAGACCCTATAGAGACCCTAGGGACCCTATAGAGACCCTAGGAACCCTATAGAGACCCTATAGAGACCCTAGGGACCCTAGAGAGACCCTAGAGACCCTATAGAGACACTAGGGACCCTATAGTGACCCTGTAGAGACCCTAGGGAACCTATAGAGACCCTAGGAACCCTATAGAGACCCTAGAGAGACCCTAGAGACCCTATAGAGACCCTAGAGAGACCCTAGAGACCCTATAGAGACCCTAGAGACCCTATAGAGACCCTATAGAGACCCTAGAGACACTATAGAGACCCTAGGGAACCTATAGAGACCCTAGGAACCCTATAGAGACCCTATAGAGGCCCTAGGGAACGTATAGAGACCCTATAGAGACACTAGAGACCCTATAGAGACCCAAGAGACCCTATAGAGACCCTAGAGAGACCCTAGGAACCCTATAGAGACCCTATAGAGACCCTAGGGACCCTATAGAGACCCTATAGAGACCCTAGGGACCCTATAGAGACCCTAGGAACCCTATAGAGACCCTATAGAGACCCTAGGGACCCTATAGAGACCCTATAGAGACCATAGAGACCCTATAGAGACCCTATAGAGACCCTATAGAGACCCTAGGGACCCTATAGAGACCCTATAGAGACACTAGAGACCCTATAGAGACCCTATAGAGACCCTAGGGACCCTATAGAGACCCTAGGAACCCTATAGAGACCGTATAGAGACACTAGAGACACTATAGAGACCCTAGGGACCCTATAGAGACCCTAGGGACCCTATAGAGACCCTATAGAGACCCTAGGGACCCTATAGAGACCCTAGGAACCCTATAGAGACCGTATAGAGACACTAGAGACACTATAGAGACCCTATAGAGACCCTAGAGACCCAATAGAGACCCTAGAGAGACCCTAGAGACCCTATAGATACCCTAGGAACCCTATAGAGGCCCTATAGAGACCCTAGAGACCCTATAGAGACCCTAGGGACCCTATAGAGACCCTAGGGACCCTATAGAGACCCTATAGAGACCCTAGGGACCCTATAGAGACCCTAGGAACCCTATAGAGACCGTATAGAGACACTAGAGACACTATAGAGACCCTATAGAGACCCTAGAGACCCAATAGAGACCCTAGAGAGACCCTAGAGACCCTATAGAGACCCTAGGAACCCTATAGAGGCCCTATAGAGACCCTAGGGACCCTATAGAGACCCTATAGAGACCCTAGAGACCCTATAGAGACCCTATACAGACCCTAGAGACCCTATAGAGACCCTAGAGACCCTATAGAGACCCTAGGGAACCTATAGAGACCCTATAGAGACCCTATAGAGACCCTAGGGACCCTATAGAGACCCTATAGAGACACTAGAGACCCTATAGAGACCCTATAGAGACCCTAGGAAACCTATAGAGACCGAATAGAGACCCTAGTGACCCTATGGAGACCCTAGAGAGACCCTAGAGACCCTATAGAGACCCTAGAGAGACCTTAGAGACCCTATAGAGACCCTAGGGACCCTATAGAGACCCTAGGAACCCTATAGAGACCCTATAGAGACCCTAGGGACCCTATAGAGACCCTATAGAGACACTAGAGACCCTATAGAGACCCTATAGAGACCCTAGGAACCCTATAGAGACCCTATAGAGACCCTAGGGACCCTATAGAGACCCTATAGAGACACTAGAGACCCTATAGAGACCCTATAGAGACCCTAGAGACCCTATAGAGACCCTAGGGAACATATAGAGACCCTAGGAACCCTATAGAGACCCTATAGAGACCCTAGGGATCCTATAGAGACCCTATAGAGACCCTAGGGACCCTATAGAGACCCTGTAGAGACACTAGAGACCCTATAGAGACCCAAGAGACCCTATAGAGACCCTAGAGAGACCCTAGAGACCCTATAGAGACCCTAGGAACCCTATAGAGACCCTAGGGACCCTATAGAGACCCTATAGAGACCCTAGGAACCCTATAGAGACCCTATAGAGACCCTAGAGACCCTATAGAGACCCTAGGGAACCTATAGAGAGCCTAGGAACCCTATAGAGACCCTATAGAGACCCTAGGGACCCTATAGAGTCCCTATAGTGACCCTAGAGACCCTATAGAGACCCTAGGGACCTTATAGAGACCCTATAGAGACCCTATAGAGACCCTAGGGACCCTATAGAGACCCTATAGAGACACTAGAGACCCTATAGAGACCCTATAGAGACCCTAGGAAACCTATAGAGACCGTATAGAGACCCTAGAGACCCTATAGAGACCCTATAGAGACCCTAGAGACCCTATAGAGACCCTAGAGACCCTATAGAGACCCTAGAGAGACCTTAGAGACCCTATAGAGACCCTAGGGACCCTATAGAGACCCTATAGAGACACTAGAGACCCTATAGAGACACTATAGAGACACTAGAGACCCTATAGAGACCCTAGGGAACCTATACAGACCATAGGAACCCTATAGAGACACTATAGAGACCCTAGGGACCCTATAGAGACTCTATAGAGACACTAGAGACCCTATAGAGACCCTATAGAGACCCTAGGAACCCTATAGAGACCGTATAGAGACCCTAGAGACCCTATAGAGACCCTAGAGAGACCCTAGAGACCCTAGATCGACCCTAGAGACCCTATAGAGACCCTAGGAACCCTATAGAGGCCCTATAGAGACCCTAGGGACCCTATAGAGACCCTATAGAGACACTAGAGACCCTATAGAGACACTATAGAGACACTAGAGACCCTATAGAGACCCTAGGGACTCTATAGAGACCCTAGGAACCCTATAGAGACCCTATAGAGACCTTAGGGACCCTATAGAGACCCTATAGAGACACTATAGAGACCCTAGGGACACTATAGAGACCCTAGGAACCCTATAGAGACCCTATAGAGACCCTACGGACCCTATAGAAACCCTAGGAACCCTATAGAGACCCTAGGAACCCTATAGAGACCCTATAGAGACCCTAGGGATCCTATAGAGACCCTATAGAGACCCTAGAGACCCTATAGAGACCCTAGGGATCCTATAGAGACCCTATAGAGACCCTAGGGACCCTATAGAGACCCTAGAGAGACCCTAGAGACCCTATAGAGACCCTAGGAACCCTATAGAGACCCTATAGAGACCCTAGGGACACTATAGAGACCCTATAGAGACCCTAGGAACCCTATAGAGACCCTATAGAGACCCTAGGGACACTATAGAGACCCTATAGAGACCCTAGAGACTCTATAGAGACCCTATAGAGACCCTATAGAGACCCTAGGGACCCTATAGAGACCCTATAGAGACCCAAGAGACCCTATAGAGACCCTAGAGAGACCCTAGAGACCCTACAGAGACCCTAGAGAGACCCTAGAGACCCTATAGAGACCCTAGGGACCCTATAGAGACATTAGGAACCCTATAGAGACCCTATAGAGACCCTAGGGACCCTATAGAGACCCTATAGAGACCCTAGAGACCCTATAGACACCCTAGAGAGACCCTAGAGACCCTATAGAGACCCTAGGAACCCTATAGAGACCCTATAGAGACCCTAGGGACCATATAGAGACCCTATAGAGACCCAAGGGACCCTATAGAGACCCTATAGAGACCCTAGAGACCCTATAGACACCCTAGAGAGACCCTAGAGACCCTATAGAGACCCTAGGAACCCTATAGAGACCCTATAGAGACCCTACGGACCCTATAGAGATCCTAGGAACCCTATAGAGACCCTAGGAACCCTATAGAGACCCTATAGAGACCCTAGGGATCCTATAGAGACCCTATAGAGACCCTAGAGACCCTATAGAGACCCTATAGAGACTCTAGGGAACCTATAGAGACCCTAGGAACCCTATAGAGACCCTATAGAGACCCTAGGGATCCTATAGAGACCCTATAGAGACCCTAGGGACCCTATAGAGATCCTATAGAGACACTAGAGACCCTATAGAGACCCAAGAGACCCTATAGAGACCCTAGAGAGACCCTAGAGACCCTATAGAGACCCTAGGAACCCTATAGAGACCCTATAGAGACCCTAGGGACCCTATAGAGACCCTAGGAACCCTATAGAGACCCTATAGAGACCCTAGGGACCCTATAGAGACCCTATAGAGACACTAGAGACCCTATAGAGACCCTAGGGACCCTATAGAGACCCTAGGAACCCTATAGAGACCCTATAGAGACCCTAGGGACCCTATAGAGACCCTATAGAGAACCTAGAGACCCTATAGAGACCCTATAGAGACCCTATAGAGACCCTATGGACCCTATAGAGACCCTATAGAGACCCTAGAGAGACCCTAGAGACCCTACAGAGACTCTAGAGAGACCCTAGAGACCCTATAGAGACCCTAGGGACCCTATAGAGACCCTAGGAACCCTATAGAGACCCTATAGAGACCCTAGGGACCCTATAGAGACCCTATAGAGGCCCTAGAGACCTTATAGAGACCCTATAGAGACCCTAGGAACCCTATAGAGAACGTATAGATACCCTATAGAGACCCTAGAGAGACCCTAGAGACCCTATAGAGACCCTAGGGACCCTATAGAGACCCTAGGGACCCTATAGAGACCCTATAGAGACACTAGAGTCCCTATAGAGACCCTATAGAGGCCCTAGATACACTATAGAGACACTAGGTAACCTATAGAGACCCTAGGAACCCTATAGAGACCCTATAGAGACCCTAGGGACCCATTAGAGTCCCTATAGTGACCCTAGAGACCCTATAGAGACTCTAGGGACCCTATAGAGACCCTAGGAACCCTGTAGAGACCCTATAGAGACCCTATAGAGACCCTAGAGACCCTATAGAGACCCTAGGGAACCTATAGAGACCCTAGAGACCCTATAGAGACCCTATAGAGACCCTAGGGAACCTATAGAGACCCTAGGAACCCTATAGAGACCCTATAGAGACCCTAGGGTTCCTATAGAGACCCTATAGAGACCCTAGGGACCCTATAGAGACCCTAGAGAGACCCTAGAGACACTATAGAGACCCTAGGAACCCTATAGAGACCCTATAGAGACCCTAGGGACCCTATAGAGACCCTAGGAACCCTATAGAGACCCTATAGAGACCCTAGGGACCCTATAGAGACCCTAGAGACCCTATAGAGACCATAGAGAGACCCTAGAGACCCTAGAGAGACCCTAGAGACCCTATAGAGACCCTAGGGACCCTATAGAGACCCTAGGAACCCTATAGAGACCCTATAGAGACCCTAGGGACCCTATAGAGACCCTATAGAGACACTAGAGACACTATAGAGACACTATAGAGACACTAGAGACCCTATAGAGACCCTATAGAGACCATATAGAGCCCTAGGAACCCTATAGATACCCTATAGAGACCCTAAGGACCCTATAGAGACCCTATAGAGACCCTAGAGACCCTAGAGAGACCCTAGAGACCCTATAGAGACCCTAGGGACCCTATAGAGACTCTAGGAACCCTATAGAGACCCTATAGAGACCCTAGGGACCCTATAGAGACCCTATAGAGACCCTAGAGACATTATAGAGACCCTAGGAACCCTATAGAGACCCTATAGAGACCCTAGAGACCCTATAGAGACCCTAGAGAGACCCTAGAGACCCTATAGAGACCCTAGGGACCCTATAGAGACCCTAGGAACCCTATAGAGACCCTAGGAACCCTATAGAGACCCTATAGAGACCCTAGAGAGACACTAGAGGCCCTATAGAGACCCTATAGAGGCCCTAGAGACCCTATAGAGACCCTAGGGAACCTATAGAGACCCTAGGAACCCTATAGAGACCCTATAGAGACCCTAGGGACCCTATAGAGTCCCTATAGTGACCCTAGAGACCCTATAGAGACCCTAGGGACCCTATAGAGACCCTAGGGACCCTTTAGAGACCCTATAGAGACCCTATAGAGACCCTAGGGACCCTATAGAGATCCTATAGAGACACTAGAGACCCTATAGATACCCTATAGAGACCCTAGGAAACCTATAGAGACCGTATAGAGACCCTAGAGACCCTATAGAGACCCTAGAGAGACCTTAGAGACCCTATAGAGACCCTAGGGACCCTATAGAGACCCTAGGAACCCTATAGAGACCCTATAGAGACCCTAGGGACCCTATAGAGACCCTATAGAGACCCTAGAGACCCTATAGAGACCCTATAGAGACCCTAGGGACCCCATAGAGACCCTATAGAGACACTAGAGACCCTATAGATACCCTATAGAGACCCTGGAGACCCTATAGAGACCCTAGGGAACCTATAGAGACCCTAGGAACCCTATAGAGACCCTATAGAGACCCTAGGGACCCTATAGAGATCCTATAGAGACACTAGAGACCCTATAGAGACCCAAGAGACCCTATAGAGACCCTAGAGAGACCCTAGAGACCCTATAGAGACCGTATAGAGACCCTAGGGACCCTATAGAGACCCTAGGAACCCTATAGAGACCCTATAGAGACCCTAGGGACCCTATAGAGACCCTATAGAGACCCTAGAGACCCTATAGAGACCCTAGAGAGACCCTAGAGACCCTATAGAGACCCTAGGGACCCTATAGAGACCCTAGGAACCCTATAGAGACCCTAGAGACTCTATAGAGACCCTAGAGAGACCCTAGGGACCCTGTAGAGACCCTATAGAGGCCCTAGAGACCCTATAGAGACCCTATAGAGACCCTAGGAACCCTATAGAGACCGTATAGAGACCCTAGAGACCCTATAGAGACCCTATAGAGACCCTAGAGACCCTATAGAGACCCTAGAGAGACCCTAGAGACCCTATAGAGACCCTAGGGACCCTATAGAGACCCTAGGAACCCTATAGAGACCCTATAGAGACCCTAGAGACCCTATAGAGACCCTAGAGAGACCCTAGGGACCCTATAGAGACCCTATAGAGGCCCTAGAGACCCTATAGAGACCCTAGGAACCCTATAGAGACCGTATAGAGACCCTAGAGACCCTATAGAGACCCTATAGAGACCCTAGAGACCCTATAGAGACCCTAGAGAGACCCTAGAGACCCTATAGAGACCCTAGAGAGACCCTAGAGACCCTATAGAGACCCTATAGAGACCCTAGGGACCCTATAGAGACCCTATAGAGACACTAGAGGCCCTATAGAGACCCTATAGAGGCCCTAGAGACCCTATAGAGGCCCTAGAGACCCTATAGAGACCCTAGGGAACCTATAGAGACCCTAGGAACCCTATAGAGACCCTATAGAAACCCTAGGGACCCTATAGAGTCCCTATAGTGACCCTAGAGACCCTATAGAGTCCCTAGGGACCCTATAGAGACCCTAGGAACCCTATAGAGACCCTATAGAGACCCTATAGAGACCCTAGGGACCCTATAGAGACCCTAGGAACCCTATAGAGACCGTATAGAGACCCTAGAGACCCTATAGAGACCCTAGAGAGACCCTAGAGACCCTATAGAGACCCTATAGAGGCCCTAGAGACCCTATAGAGGCCCTAGAGACCCTATAGAGACCCTAGGGAACCTATAGAGACCCTAGGAACCCTATAGAGACCCTATAGAAACCCTAGGGACCCTATAGAGTCCCTATAGTGACCCTAGAGACCCTATAGAGTCCCTAGGGACCCTATAGAGACCCTAGGAACCCTATAGAGACCCTATAGAGGCCCTAGAGACCCTATAGAGACACTATAGAGACCCTAGGAACCCTATAGAGACCGTATAGAGACCCTAGAGACCCTATAGAGACCCTAGAGAGACCCTAGAGACCCTATAGAGACTCTAGAGAGACCCTAGAGACCCTATAGAGACCCTAGAGAGACCCTAGAGACCCTATAGTGACCCTAGGGACCCTATAGAGACCCTATAGAGACCCTAGGGACCCTATAGAGACCCTAGGAACCCTATAGAGACCCTATAGAGACCCTAGAGACCCTATAGAGACCCTAGGGAACCTATAGAGACCCTAGAAACCCTATAGAGACCCTATAGAGACCCTAGGGACCCTATAGAGTCCCTATAGTGACCCTAGAGACCCTATAGAGACCCTAGGGACCCTATAGAGACCCTATAGAGACACTAGAGACCCTATAGAGACCCTAGAGAGACCCTAGGGACCCTATAGAGACCCTATAGAGGCCCTAGAGACCCTATAGAGACCCTAGGAACCCTATAGAGACCGTATAGAGACCCTAGAGACCCTATAGAGACCCTATAGAGACCCTAGAGACCCTATAGAGACCCTAGAGAGACCCTAGAGACCCTATAGAGACCCTAGAGAGACCCTAGAGACCCTATAGAGACCCTATAGAGACCCTAGGGACCCTATAGAGACCCTATAGAGACACTAGAGGCCCTATAGAGACCCTATAGAGGCCCTAGAGACCCTATAGAGGCCCTAGAGACCCTATAGAGACCCTAGGGAACCTATAGAGACCCTAGGAACCCTATAGAGACCCTATAGAAACCCTAGGGACCCTATAGAGTCCCTATAGTGACCCTAGAGACCCTATAGAGACCCTAGGGACCCTATAGAGACCCTAGGAACCCTATAGAGACCCTATAGAGACCCTAAAGAGACCCTAGAGAAACTATAGAGACCCTAGGGACCCTATAGAGACCCTAGGAACCCTATAGAGACCCTATAGAGACCCTATAGAGGCCCTAGAGACCCTATAGAGACACTATAGAGACCCTAGGAACCCTATAGAGACCGTATAGAGACCCTAGAGACCCTATAGAGACCCTAGAGAGACCCTAGAGACCCTATAGAGACCCTAGAGAGACCCTAGAGACCCTAGAGAGACCCTAGAGAGACCCTAGAGACCCTATAGTGACCCTAGGGACCCTATAGAGACCCTATAGAGACCCTAGGGACCCTATAGAGACCCTAGGAACCCTATAGAGACCCTATAGAGACCCTAGAGACCCTATAGAGACCCTAGGGAACCTATAGAGACCCTAGAAACCCTATAGAGACCCTATAGAGACCCTAGGGACCCTATAGAGTCCCTATAGTGACCCTAGAGACCCTATAGAGACCCTAGGGACCCTATAGAGACCCTATAGAGACACTAGAGACCCTATAGAGACCCTATAGAGACCCTATAGAGACCCTATAGAGGCCCTAGAGACCCTAGGGACCCTATAGAGACCCTAGGAACCCTATAGAGACCCTATAGAGACCCTAGGGACCCTATAGAGACCCTATAGAGACCCTAGAGACCCTATAGAGACCCTATAGAGACCCTATAGAGACACTAGGGACCCTATAGAGACCCTATAGAGACACTAGAGACCCTATAGAGACCCTATAGAGACCCTAGAGACCCAATAGAGACCCTAGAGAGACCCTAGAGACCCTATAGAGACCCTAGGAACCCTATAGAGGCCCTATAGAGACCCTAGGGACCCTATAGAGACCCTATAGAGACACTAGAGACCCTATAGAGACCCTATAGAGACCCTAGAGACCCTATAGAGACCCTAGGGAACCTATAGAGACCCTAGGAACCCTATAGAGACCCTATAGAGACACTATAGAGACCCTAGGGACCCTATAGAGACCCTATAGAGACACTAGAGACCCTATAGAGACCCTATAGAGACCCTAGGAAACCTATAGAGACCGAATAGAGACCCTAGTGACCCTATGGAGACCCTAGAGAGACCCTAGAGACCCTATAGAGACCCTAGAGAGACCTTAGAGACCCTATAGAGACCCTAGGGACCCTATAGAGACCCTAGGAACCCTATAGAGACCCTATAGAGACCCAAGGGACCCTATAGAGACCCTATAGAGACACTAGAGACCCTATAGAGACCCTATAGAGACCCTAGGAACCCTATAGAGACCCTATAGAGACCCTAGGGGACCCTATAGAGACCCTATAGAGACACTAGAGACCCTATAGAGACCCTATAGAGACCCTAGAGACCCTATAGAGACCCTAGGGAACATATAGAGACCCTAGGAACCCTATAGAGACCCTATAGAGACCCTAGGGATCCTATAGAGACCCTATAGAGACCCTAGGGACCCTATAGAGACCCTATAGAGACACTAGAGACCCTATAGAGACCCAAGAGACCCTATAGAGACCCTAGAGAGACCCTAGAGACCCTATAGAGACCCTAGGAACCCTATAGAGACCCTAGGGACCCTATAGAGAAACTAGAGACCCTATAGAGACCCTATAGAGACCCTAGAGACCCTATAGAGACCCTAGGGAACCTATAGAGAGCCTAGGAACCCTATAGAGACCCTATAGAGACCCTAGGGGACCCTATAGAGTCCCTATAGTGACCCTAGAGACCCTATAGAGACCCTAGGGACCCTATAGAGACCCTATAGAGACCCTAGGGACCCTATAGAGACCCTATAGAGACACTAGAGACCCTATAGAGACCCTATAGAGACCCTAGGAAACCTATAGAGACCGTATAGAGACCCTAGAGGACCCTATAGAGACCCTATAGAGACCCTAGAGACACTATAGAGACCCTAGAGACCCTATAGAGACCCTAGAGAGACCTTAGAGACCCTATAGAGACCCTAGGGACCCTATAGAGACCCTATAGAGACACTAGAGACCCTATAGAGACACTATAGAGACACTAGAGACCCTATAGAGACCCTAGGGAACCTATAGAGACCATAGGAACCCTATAGAGACACTATAGTGACCCTTGGGACCCTATAGAGACCCTATAGAGACACTAGAGACCCTATAGAGACCCTATAGAGACCCTAGGAACCCTATAGAGACCGTATAGAGACCCTAGAGACCCTATAGAGACCCTAGAGAGACCCTAGAGACCCTAGAGAGACCCTAGATCGACCCTAGAGACACTATAGAGACCCTAGGAACCCTATAGAGGCCCTATAGAGACCCTAGGGACCCTATAGAGACCCTATAGAGACACTAGAGACCCTATAGAGACACTATAGAGACACTAGAGACCCTATAGAGACCCTAGGGACCCTATAGAGACCCTAGGAACCCTATAGAGACCCTATAGAGACCCTAGGGACCCTATAGAGACCCTATAGAGACACTATAGAGACCCTAGGGACACTATAGAGACCCTAGGAACCCTATAGAGACCCTATAGAGACCCTACGGACCCTATAGAGACCCTAGGAACCCTATAGAGACCCTAGGAACCCTATAGAGACCCTATAGAGACCCTAGGGATCCTATAGAGACCCTATAGAGACCCTAGGGACCCTATAGAGACCCTAGAGAGACCCTAGAGACCCTATAGAGACCCTAGGAACCCTATAGAGACCCTATAGAGACCCTAGGGACACTATAGAGACCCTATAGAGACCCTAGAGACCCTATAGAGACCCTATAGAGACCCTATAGAGACCCTAGGGACCCTATAGAGACCCTATAGAGACCCAAGAGACCCTATAGAGACCCTAGAGAGACCCTAGAGACCCTACAGAGACCCTAGAGAGACCCTAGAGACCCTATAGAGACCCTAGGGACCCCATAGAGACATTAGGAACCCTATAGAGACCCTATAGAGACCCTAGGGACCCTATAGAGACCCTATAGAGACCCTAGAGACCCTATAGACACCCTAGAGAGACCCTAGAGACCCTATAGAGACCCTAGGAACCCTATAGAGACCCTATAGAGACCCTAGGGACCATATAGAGACCCTATAGAGACCCAAGGGACCCTATAGAGACCCTATAGAGACCCTAGAGACCCTATAGACACCCTAGAGAGACCCTAGAGACCCTATAGAGACCCTAGGAACCCTATAGAGACCCTATAGAGACCCTACGGACCCTATAGAGACCCTAGGAACCCTATAGAGACCCTAGGAACCCTATAGAGACCCTATAGAGACCCTAGGGATCCTATAGAGACCCTATAGAGACCCTAGAGACCCTATAGAGACCCTATAGAGACTCTAGGGAACCTATAGAGACCCTAGGAACCCTATAGAGACCCTATAGAGACCCTAGGGATCCTATAGAGACCCTATAGAGACCCTAGGGACCCTATAGAGATCCTATAGAGACACTAGAGACCTTATAGAGACCCAAGAGACCCTATAGAGACCCTAGAGAGACCCTAGAGACCCTATAGAGACCCTAGGAACCCTATAGAGACCCTATAGAGACCCTAGGGACCCTATAGAGACCCTAGGAACCCTATAGAGACCCTATAGAGACCCTAGGGACCCTATAGAGACCCTATAGAGACACTAGAGACCCTATAGAGACCCTAGGGACCCTATAGAGACCCTAGGAACCCTATAGAGACCCTATAGAGACCCTAGGGACCCTATAGAGACCCTATAGAGAACCTAGAGACCCTATAGAGACCCTATAGAGACCCTATGGACCCTATAGAGACCCTATAGAGACCCTAGAGAGACCCTAGAGACCCTACAGAGACCCTAGAGAGACCCTAGAGACCCTATAGAGACCCTAGGGACCCTATAGAGACCCTAGGAACCCTATAGAGACCCTATAGAGACCCTAGGGACCCTATAGAGACCCTATAGAGGCCCTAGAGACCCTATAGAGACCCTATAGAGACCCTAGGAACCCTATAGAGAACGTATAGAGACCCTAGAGAGACCCTAGAGACCCTATAGAGACCCTAGAGAGACCCTAGAGACCCTATAGAGACCCTAGGGACCCTATAGAGACCCTATAGAGACCCTAGGGACCCTATAGAGACCCTATAGAGACACTAGAGTCCCTATAGAGACCCTATAGAGGCCCTAGATACGCTATAGAGACCCTAGGGAACCTATAGAGACCCTAGGAACCCTATAGAGACCCTATAGAGACCCTAGGGACCCATTAGAGTCCCTATAGTGACCCTAGAGACCCTATAGAGACCCTAGGGACCCTATAGAGACCCTGTAGAGACACTAGAGACCCTATAGAGACCCTATAGAGACCCTAGGAAACCTATAGACACCGTATAGAGACCCTAGAGACCCTATAGAGACCCTAGAGACCCTATAGAGACCCTAGAGAGACCTTAGAGACCCTATAGAGACCCAAGGGACCCTATAGAGACCCTAGGAATGCTATAGAGACCCTATAGAGACCCTAGGGACCCTATAGAGACCCTATAGAGACACTAGAGACCCTATAGAGACCCTATAGAGACCCTAGGAACCCTATAGAGTCCCTAGGGAACCTATAGAGACACTAGGAACCCTATAGAGACCCTATAGAGACCCTAGGGACCCTATAGAGACCCTATAGAGACCCTAGAGACCCTATAGAGACCCTATAGAGACCCTAGGAACCCTATAGAGACCCTATAGAGACCCTAGGGACCCTATAGAGACCCTATAGAGGACACTAGAGACCCTATAGAGACCCTATAGAGACCCTAGAGACCCTATAGAGGACCCTAGGGAACCTATAGAGACCCTAGAGACCCTATAGAGACCCTATAGAGACCCTAGGGAACCTATAGAGACCCTAGGAACCCTATAGAGACCCTATAGAGACCCTAGGGTTCCTATAGAGACCCTATAGAGACCCTAGGGACCCTATAGAGACCCTAGAGAGACCCTAGAGACACTATAGAGACCCTAGGAACCCTATAGAGACCCTATAGAGACCCTAGGGACCCTATAGAGACACTAGGAACCCTATAGAGACCCTATAGAGACCCTAGGGACCCTATAGAGACCCTAGAGAGACCCTAGAGACCCTATAGAGACCATAGAGAGACCCTAGAGACCCTAGAGAGACCCTAGAGACCCTATAGAGACCCTAGGGACCCTATAGAGACCCTATAGAGACCCTAGGGACCCTATAGAGACCCCTATAGAGACACTAGAGACCCTATAGAGGCACTATAGAGACACTAGAGACCCTATAGAGACCCTATAGAGACCATATAGAGCCCTAGGAACCCTATAGATACCCTATAGAGACCCTAAGGACCCTATAGAGACCCCTATAGAGACCGTAGATACCCTAGAGAGACCCTAGAGACCCTATAGAGACCCTAGGGACCCTATAGAGACTCTAGGAACCCTATAGAGACCCTATAGAGACCCTAGGGACCCTATAGAGACCCTATAGAGACCCTAGAGACCTTATAGAGACCCTAGGAAACCTATAGAGACCCTATAGAGACCCTAGAGACCCTATAGAGACCCTAGAGAGACCCTAGAGACCCTATAGAGACCCTAGGGACCCTATAGAGACCCTAGGAACCCCTATAGAGACCCTATAGAGGACCCTATAGAGACCCTAGAGAGAC
This sequence comes from Lathamus discolor, assembly GCF_037157495.1. Classification (NCBI taxonomy): domain Eukaryota; kingdom Metazoa; phylum Chordata; class Aves; order Psittaciformes; family Psittacidae; genus Lathamus; species Lathamus discolor. The sequence continues at coordinate 73,290 of NW_027069200.1, forward strand.
CCTAGAGACACTATAGAGACCCTAGGGACCCTATAGAGACCCTAGGAACCCTATAGAGACCCTATAAGAGATCCTAGGGACCCTATAGAGACCCTATAGAGACACTAGAGGCCCTATAGAGACCCTATAGAGGCCCTAGAGACCCTATAGAGACCCTAGGGAACCTATAGAGACCCTAGGAACCCTATAGAGATCCTATAGAGACCCTAGGGACCCTATAGAGTCCCTATAGTGACCCTAGAGACCCTATAGAGACCCTAGGGACCCTATAGAGACCCTAGGGACCCTATAGAGACCCTATAGAGACCCTAGGGACCCTATAGAGATCCTATAGAGACACTAGAGACTCTATAGATACCCTATAGAGACCCTAGGAAACCTATAGAGACCGTATAGAGACCCTAGAGACCCTATAGAGACCCTATAGAGACCCTAGAGACCCTATAGAGACCCTAGAGAGACCCTAGAGACCCTATAGAGACCCTAGAGAGACCTTAGAGACCCTATAGAGACCCTAGGGACCCTATAGAGACCCTAGGAACCCTATAGAGACCCTATAGAGGACCCTAGGGACCCTATAGAGACCCTATAGAGACCCTAGAGGACCCTATAGAGACCCTATAGAGACCCTAGGAACCCTACAGAGACCCTATAGAGACCCTAGGGGACCCTATAGAGACCCTATAGAGACACTAGAGACCCTATAGATACCCCTATAGAGACCCTGGAGACCCTAGAGAGACCCTAGAGACCCTATAGAGACCCTAGGAACCCTATAGAGACCCTAGAGACTCTATAGAGACCCTAGAGAGACCCTAGGGACCCTATAGAGACCCTATAGAGGCCCTAGAGACCCTATAGAGACCCTATAGAGACCCTAGGAACCCTATAGAGACCGTATAGAGGACCCTAGAGGACCCTATAGAGACCCTAGAGAGACCCTAGAGACCCTATAGAGACCCTAGGGACCCTATAGAGACCCTAGGAACCCTATAGAGACCCTATAGAGACCCTAGAGACCCTATAGAGACCCTAGAGAGACCCCTAGGGACCCTATAGAGACCCTATAGAGGCAATAGAGACCCTAGGAACCCTATAGAGACCGTATAGGACCCTAGAGACCCTATAGAGACCCTATAGAGACCCTAGAGACCCTATAGAGACCCTAGAGAGACCCTAGAGACCCTATAGAGACCCTAGAGAGACCCTAGAGACCCTATAGAGACCCTATAGAGACCCTAGGGACCCTATAGAGACCCTATAGAGACACTAGAGGCCCTATAGAGACCCTATAGAGGCCCTAGAGACCCTATAGAGGTCCTAGAGACCCTATAGAGACCCTAGGGAACCTATAGAGACCCTAGGAACCCTATAGAGACCCTATAGAAACCCTAGGGACCCTATAGAGTCCTATAGTGACCCTAGAGACCCTATAGAGTCCCTAGGGACCCTATAGAGACCCTAGGAACCCTATAGAGACCCTATAGAGACCCTATAGAGACCCTAGGGACCCTATAGAGACCCTAGGAACCCTATAGAGACCCTATAGAGACCCTATAGAGGCCCTAGAGACCCTATAGAGACACTATAGAGACCCTAGGAACCCTATAGAGACCGTATAGAGACCCTAGAGACCCTATAGAGACCCTAGAGAGACCCTAGAGACCCTATAGAGACCCTAGAGAGACCCTAGAGACCCTATAGAGACCCTAGAGAGACCCTAGAGACCCTATAGTGACCCTAGGGACCCTATAGAGACCCCTATAGAGACCTAGGGACCCTATAGAGACCCTAGAACCTATAGAGACCCTATAGAGACCCTAGAGACCCTATAGAGACCCTAGGGAACCTATAGAGACCCTAGAAACCCTATAGAGACCCTATAGAGACCCTAGGGACCCTATAGAGTCCCTATAGTGACCCTAGAGACCCTATAGAGACCCTAGGGACCCTATAGAGGACCCTATAGAGACACTAGAGACCCTATAGAGACCCTAGAGAGACCCTAGGGACCCTATAGAGACCCTATAGGGCCCTAGAGACCCTATAGAGACCCTAGGAACCCTATAGAGACCGTATAGAGACCCTAGAGACCCTATAGAGACCTATAGAGACCCTAGAGACCCTATAGAGACCCTAGAGAGACCCTAGAGACCCTATAGAGACCCTAGAGAGACCCTAGAGACCCTATAGAGACCCTATAGAGACCCTAGGGACCCTATAGAGACCCTATAGAGACACTAGAGGCCCTATAGAGACCCTATAGAGGCCCTAGAGACCCTATAGAGGCCCTAGAGACCCTATAGAGACCCTAGGAACCTATAGAGACCCTAGGAACCCTATAGAGACCCTATAGAAACCCTAGGGACCCTATAGAGTCCCTATAGTGACCCTAGAGACCCTATAGAGACCCTAGGGACCCTATAGAGACCCTAGGAACCCTATAGAGACCCTATAGAGACCCTATAGAGACCCTAGAGACACTATAGAGACCCTAGGGACCCTATAGAGACCCTAGGAACCCTATAGAGACCCTATAGAGACCCTATAGAGGCCCTAGAGACCCTATAGAGACACTATAGAGACCCTAGGAACCCTATAGAGACCGTATAGAGACCCTAGAGACCCTATAGAGACCCTAGAGAGACCCTAGAGACCCTATAGAGACCCTAGAGAGACCCTAGAGACCCTATAGTGACCCTAGGGACCCTATAGAGACCCTATAGAGACCCTAGGGACCCTATAGAGACCCTAGGAACCCTATAGAGACCCTATAGAGACCCTAGAGACCCTATAGAGACCCTAGGGAACCTATAGAGACCCTAGAAAACCCTATAGAGACCCTATAGAGACCCTAGGGACCCTATAGAGTCCCTATAGTGACCCTAGAGACCCTATAGAGACCCTAGGGACCCTATAGAGACCCTATAGAGACACTAGAGACCCTATAGAGACCGTATAGAGACCCTATAGAGGACCCTATAGAGGCCCTAGAGACCCTAGGGACCCTATAGAGACCCTAGGAACCCTATAGAGACCCTATAGAGACCCTAGGGACCCTATAGAGACCCTATAGAGACCCTAGAGACCCTATAGAGACCCTATAGAGACCCTATAGAGACACTAGGGACCCTATAGAGACCCTATAGAGACACTAGAGACCCTATAGAGACCCTATAGAGACCCTAGAGGACCCAATAGAGACCCTAGAGAGACCCTAGAGACCCTATAGAGACCCTAGGAACCCTATAGAGGCCCTATAGAGACCCTAGGGACCCTATAGAGACCCTATAGAGACACTAGAGACCCTATAGAGACCCTATAGAGACCCTAGAGACCCTATAGAGACCCTAGGGAACCTATAGAGACCCTAGGAACCCTATAGAGACCCTATAGAGACACTATAGAGACCCTAGGGACCCTATAGAGACCCTATAGAGACACTAGAGACCCTATAGAGACCCTATAGAGACCCTAGGAAACCTATAGAGACCGAATAGAGACCCTAGTGACCCTATGGAGACCCTAGAGAGACCCTAGAGACCCTATAGAGACCCTAGAGAGACCTTAGAGACCCTATAGAGACCCTAGGGACCCTATAGAGACCCTAGGAACCCTATAGAGACCCTATAGAGACCCTAGGACCCTATAGAGACCCTATAGAGACACTAGAGACCCTATAGAGACCCTATAGAGACCCTAGGAACCCTATAGAGACCCTATAGAGACCCTAGGGACCCTATAGAGACCCTATAGAGACACTAGAGACCCTATAGAGACCCTATAGAGACCCTAGAGACCCTATAGAGACCCTAGGGAACATATAGAGACCCTAGGAACCCTATAGAGACCCTATAGAGACCCTAGGGATCCTATAGAGACCCTATAGAGACCCTAGGGACCCTATAGAGACCCTATAGAGACACTAGAGACCCTATAGAGACCCAAGAGACCCTATAGAGACCCTAGAGAGACCCTAGAGACCCTATAGAGACCCTAGGAACCCTATAGAGACCTAGGGACCCTATAGAGACACTAGAGACCCTATAGAGACCCTATAGAGACCCTAGAGACCCTATAGAGACCCTAGGGAACCTATAGAGAGCCTAGAACCCTATAGAGACCCTATAGAGACCCTAGGGACCCTATAGAGTCCTATAGTGACCCTAGAGACCCTATAGAGACCCTAGGGACCCTATAGAGACCCTATAGAGACCCTATAGAGACCCTAGGGACCCTATAGAGACCCTATAGAGACACTAGAGACCCTATAGAGACCCTATAGAGACCCTAGGAAACTATAGAGACCGTATAGAGACCCTAGAGACCCTATAGAGACCCTATAGAGACCCTAGAGACACTATAGAGACCCTAGAGACCCTATAGAGACCCTAGAGAGACCTTAGAGACCCTATAGAGACCCTAGGGACCCTATAGAGACCCTATAGAGACACTAGAGACCCTATAGAGACACTATAGAGACACTAGAGACCCTATAGAGACCCTAGGAACCTATAGAGACCATAGGAACCCTATAGAGACACTATAGAGACCCTTGGGACCCTATAGAGACCCTATAGAGACACTAGAGACCCTATAGAGACCCTATAGAGACCCTAGGAACCCTATAGAGACCGTATAGAGACCCTAGAGACCCTATAGAGACCCTAGAGAGACCCTAGAGACCCTAGAGACCCTAGAGAGACCCTAGATCGACCCTAGAGACACTATAGAGACCCTAGGAACCCTATAGAGGCCCTATAGAGACCCTAGGGACCCTATAGAGACCCTATAGAGACGCTAGAGACCCTATAGAGACACTATAGAGACACTAGAGACCCTATAGAGACCCTAGGGACCCTATAGAGACCCTAGGAACCCTATAGAGGACCCTATAGAGACCCTAGGGGACCCTATAGAGACCCTATAGAGACACTATAGAGACCCTAGGGACACTATAGAGACCCTAGGAACCCTATAGAGACCCTATAGAGACCCTACGGACCCTATAGAGACCCTAGGAACCCTATAGAGACCCTAGGAACCCTATAGAGACCCTATAGAGACCCCAGGGATCCTATAGAGACCCTATAGAGACCCTAGGGACCCTATAGAGACCCTAGAGAGACCCTAGAGACCCTATAGAGACCCTAGGAACCCTATAGAGACCCTATAGAGACCCTAGGGACACTATAGAGACCCTATAGAGACCCTAGAGACCCTATAGAGACCCTATAGAGACCCTAGGGACCCTATAGAGACCCTATAGAGACCCAAGAGACCCTATAGAGACCCTAGAGAGACCTAGGAGACCCTACAGAGACCTAGAGAGACCCTAGAGACCCTATAGAGACCCTAGTGACCCTATAGAGACATTAGGAACCCTATAGAGACCCTATAGAGACCCTAGGGACCCTATAGAGACCTATAGAGACCCTAGAGACCCTATAGACACCCTAGAGAGACCCTAGAGACCCTATAGAGACCCTAGGAACCCTATAGACCCTATAGAGACCCTAGGACAATATAGAGACCCTATAGAGACCCAAGGGACCCTATAGAGACCCTATAGAGACCCTAGAGACCCTATAGACACCCTAGAGAGACCCTAGAGACCCTATAGAGACCCTAGGAACCCTATAGAGACCCTATAGAGACCCTACGGACCCTATAGAGACCCTAGGAACCCTATAGACCCTAGGAACCCTATAGAGACCCTATAGAGACCCTAGGGATCCTATAGAGACCCTATAGAGACCCTAGAGACCCTATAGAGACCCTATAGAGACTCTAGGGAACCTATAGAGACCCTAGGAACCCTATAGAGACCCTATAGAGACCCTAGGGATCCTATAGAGACCCTATAGAGACCCTAGGGACCCTATAGAGATCCTATAGAGACACTAGAGACCTTATAGAGACCCAAGAGACCCTATAGAGACCCTAGAGAGACCCTAGAGACCCTATAGAGACCCTAGGAACCCTATAGAGACCCTATAGAGACCCTAGGGACCCTATAGAGACCCTAGGAACCCTATAGAGACCCCTATAGAGACCCTAGGGACCCTATAGAGACCCTATAGAGACACTAGAGACCCTATAGAGACCCTAGGGACCCTATAGAGACCCTAGGAACCCTATAGAGACCCTATAGAGACCCTAGGGACCCTATAGAGACCCTATAGAGAACCTAGAGACCCTATAGAGACCCTATAGAGACCCTATGGACCCTATAGAGACCCTATAGAGACCCTAGAGAGACCCTAGAGACCCTACAGAGACCCTAGAGAGACCCTAGAGACCCTATAGAGACCCTAGGGACCCTATAGAGACCCTAGGAACCCTATAGAGACCCTATAGAGACCCTAGGGACCCTCTAGACCCTATAGGCCCTAGAGACCCATAGAGACCCTATAGAGACCCTAGGAACCCTATAGAGAACGTATAGAGACCCTAGAGAGACCTAGAGAGACACTAGAGACCATATAGAGACCCTAGAGAGACCCTAGAGACCCTATAGAGACCCTAGGGACCCTATAGAGACCCTATAGACACCCTAGGGACCCTATAGAGACCCTATAGAGACACTAGAGTCCCTATAGAGACCCTATAGAGGCCCTAGATACACTATAGAGACACTAGGGAACCTATAGAGACCCTAGGAACCCTTAGAGACCCTATAGAGACCCTAGGGACCCATTAGAGTCCCTATAGTGACCCTAGAGACCCTATAGAGACCCTAGGGACCCTATAGAGACCCTAGGAACCCTGTAGAGACCCTATAGAGACCCTATAGAGACCCTAGGGACCCTATAGAGACCCTGTAGAGACACTAGAGACCCTATAGAGACCCTATAGAGACCCTAGGAAAACCTATAGACACCGTATAGAGACCCTAGAGACCCTATAGAGACCCTATAGAGACCCTAGAGACCCTATAGAGACCTAGAGAGACCTTAGAGACCCTATAGAGACCCAAGGGACCCTATAGAGACCCTAGGAACGCTATAGAGACCCTATAGAGACCCTAGGGACCCTATAGAGACCCTATAGAGACACTAGAGACCCTATAGAGACCCTATAGAGACCCTAGGAACACTATAGAGTCCCTAGGAACCTATAGAGACACTAGGAACCCTATAGAGACCCTATAGAGAACCTAGGGACCCTATAGAGACCCTATAGAGACCCTAGAGACCCTATAGAGACCCTATAGAGACCCTAGGAACCCTATAGAGACCCTATAGAGACCCTAGGGACCCTATAGAGACCCTATAGAGACACTAGAGACCCTATAGAGACCCTATAGAGACCCTAGAGACCCTATAGAGACCCTAGGGAACTATAGAGACCCTAGAGACCCTATAGAGACCCTATAGAGACCCTAGGGAACCTATAGAGACCCTAGGAACCCTATAGAGACCCTATAGAGACCCTAGGGTTCCTATAGAGACCCTATAGAGACCCTAGGGACCCTATAGAGACCCTAGAGAGACCCTAGAGACACTATAGAGACCCTAGGAACCCTATAGAGACCCTATAGAGACCCTAGGGACCCTATAGAGACACTAGGAACCCTATAGAGACCCTATAGAGACCCTAGGGACCCTATAGAGACCCTAGAGAGACCCTAGAGACCCTATAGAGACCATAGAGAGACCCTAGAGACCCTAGAGAGACCCTAGAGACCCAATAGAGACCCTAGGGACCCTATAGAGACCTATAGAGACCCTAGGGACCCTATAGAGACCCTATAGAGACACTAGAGACCCTATAGAGGCACTATAGAGACACTAGAGACCCTATAGAGATCCTATAGAGACCATATAGAGCCCTAGGAACCCTATAGATACCCTATAGAGACCCTAAGGACCCTATAGAGACCCTATAGAGACCGTAGATACCCTAGAGAGACCCTAGAGACCCTATAGAGACCCTAGGGACCACTATAGAGACTCTAGGAACCCTATAGAGACCCTATAGAGACCCTAGGGACCCTATAGAGACCCTATAGAGACCCTAGAGACCTTATAGAGACCCTATAGAGACCTAGAGACCCTATAGAGACCCTAGAGAGACCCTAGAGACCCTATAGAGACCCTAGGGACCCTATAGAGACCCTAGGAACCCTATAGAGACCCTAGAGAGACCCTAGAGAGACCCTAGAGAGACCCTAGAGACACTATAGAGACCCTAGGGACCCTATAGAGACCCTAGGAACCCTATAGAGACCCTATAGAGACCCTAGGGACCCTATAGAGACCCTATAGAGACACTAGAGGCCCTATAGAGACCCTATAGAGGCCTAGAGACCCTATAGAGACCCCTAGGGAACCTATAGAGACCCTAGGAACCCTATAGAGATCCTATAGAGACCCTAGGGACCCTATAGAGTCCCTATAGTGACCCTAGAGACCCTATAGAGACCCTAGGGACCCCTATAGAGACCCTAGGGACCCTATAGAGACCCTATAGAGACCCTAGGGACCCTATAGAGATCCTATAGAGACACTAGAGACCCTATAGATACCCTATAGAGACCCTAGGAAACCTATAGAGACCGTATAGAGACCCTAGAGACCCTATAGAGACCCTATAGAGACCCTAGAGACACTATAGAGACCCTAGAGAGACCCTAGAGACCCTATAGAGACCCTGAGAGACCTTAGAGACCTATAGAGACCCTAGGGACCCTATAGAGACCCTAGGAACCCCTATAGAGACCCTATAGAGACCCCAGGGACCCTATAGAGACCCTTAGAGACCCTAGAGACCCTATAGAGACCCTATAGAGACCCTAGGAACCCTACAGAGACCCTATAGAGACCCTAGGGACCCTATAGAGACCCCTATAGAGACACTAGAGACCCTATAGATACCCTATAGAGACCCTGGAGACCCTATAAAGACCCTAGGGAACCTATAGAGACCCTAGGAACCCTATAGAGACCCTATAGAGACCCTAGGACCCTATAGAGATCCTATAGAGACACTAGAGACCCTATAGAGACCCAAGAGACCCTAGAGAGACCCTAGAGAGACCCTAGAGACCCTATAGAGACCGTATAGAGACCCTAGGGGACACTATAGAGACCCTAGGAACCCTATAGAGACCTATAGAGACCCTAGGGACCCTATAGAGACCCTATAGAGGACTCTAGAGACCCTATAGAGACCCTATAGAGACCCTATAGAGACCCTAGGGACCCTATAGAGACCCTATAGAGACCCTAGAGACCCTATAGAGACCCTAGAGAGACCCTAGAGACCCTATAGAGACCCTAGGGACCCTATAGAGACCCTAGGAACCCTATAGAGACCCTATAGAGACCCTAGAGACCCTATAGAGACCCTAGAGAGACCCTAGGACCCTATAGAGACCCTATAGAGGCCCTAGAGACCCTATAGAGACCCTATAGAGACCCTAGGAACCCTATAGAGACCGTATAGAGACCCTAGAGACCCTATAGAGACCCTATAGAGACCCTAGAGACCCTATAGAGACCCTAGAGAGACCCTAGAGACCCTATAGAGACCCTAGAGAGACCCTAGAGACCCTATAGAGACCTATAGAGACCCTAGGGACCCTATAGAGACCTATAGAGACACTAGAGGCCCTATAGAGACCCTATAGAGGCCCTAGAGACCCTATAGAGGCCCTAGAGACCCTATAGAGACCCTAGGGAACCTATAGAGACCCTAGGAACCCTATAGAGACCCTATAGAAAACCCTAGGGACCCTATAGAGTCCCTATAGTGACCCTAGAGACCCTATAGAGGACCCTAGGGACCCTATAGAGACCCTAGGAACCCTATAGAGACCCTATAGAGACCCTATAGAGACCCTAGAGACACTATAGAGACCCTAGGACCCTATAGAGACCCTAGGAACCCTATAGAGACCCTATAGAGACCCTATAGAGGCCCTAGAGACCCTATAGAGACACTATAGAGACCCTAGAACCCTATAGAGACCGTATAGAGACCCTAGAGACCCTATAGAGACCCTAGAGGACCCTAGACCCTATAGAGACCTAGAGAGACCCTAGAGACCCTATAGAGACCCTAGAGAGACACTAGAGACCCTATAGAGACCCTAGAGAGACCCTAGAGACCCTATAGTGACCCTAGGGACCCTATAGAGACCCTATAGAGACCCTAGGGACCCTTTAGAGACCCTATAGAGACACTAGAGACCCTATAGAGACACTATAGAGACACTAGAGACCTATAGAGACCCTAGGGACCCTATAGAGACCCTAGGAACCCTATAGAGACCCTATAGAGACCCTAGGGACCCTATAGAGACCCTATAGAGACGCTATAGAGACCCTAGGGACATTATAGAGACCCTAGGAACCCTATAGAGACCCTATAGAGACCCTAGAGACCCTATAGAGACCCTAGGAACCCTATAGAGACCCTAGGAACCCTATAGAGACCCTATAGAGACCCTAGGATCCTATAGAGACCCTATAGAGACCCTAGGGACCCTATAGAGACCCTAGAGAGACCCTAGAGACCCTATAGAGACCCTAGGAACCCTATAGAGACCCTATAGAGACCCTAGGGACACTATAGAGACCCTATAGAGACCCTAGAGACCCTATAGTGACCCTATAGAGACCCTATAGAGACCCTAGGACCCTATAGAGACCCTATAGAGACCCAAGAGACCCTATAGAGACCTAGAGAGACCCTAGAGACCCTACAGAGACCCTAGAGAGACCCTAGAGACCCTATAGAGACCCTAGGGACCCTATAGAGACATTAGGAACCCTATAGAGACCCTATAGAGACCCTAGGGACCCTATAGAGACCCTATAGAGACCCTAGAGACCTATAGACACCCTAGAGAGACCCTAGAGACCCTATAGAGACCCTAGGAACCCTATAGAGACCCTATAGAGACCCTAGGGACCATATAGAGACCCTATAGAGACCTAAGGGACCTATAGAGACCCTATAGAGACCCTAGAGGACCCTATAGACACCCTAGAGAGACCCTAGAGACCCTATAGAGACCCTAGGAACCCTATAGAGACCCTATAGAGACCCTACGGACCCTATAGAGACCCTAGGAACCCTATGAGACCCTAGGAACCCTATAGAGACCCTATAGAGACCCTAGGGATCCTATAGAGACCCTATAGAGACCCTAGAGACCTATAGAGACCCTATAGAGACTCTAGGGAACCTATAGAGACCCTAGGAACCCTATAGAGACCCTATAGAGACCCTAGGGATCCTATAGAGACCCTATAGAGACCCTAGGGACCCTATAGAGATCCTATAGAGACACTAGAGACCTTATAGAGACCCAAGAGACCCTATAGAGACCCTAGAGAGACCCTAGGAGACCCTATAGAGACCCTAGGAACCCTATAGAGACCCTATAGAGACCCTAGGACCCTATAGAGACCCTAGGAACCCTATAGAGACCCTATAGAGACCCTAGGGACCCTATAGAGACCCTATAGAGACACTAGAGACCCTATAGAGACCCTAGGGACCCTATAGAGACCCTAGGAACCCTATAGAGACCTATAGAGACCCTAGGGACCCTATAGAGACCCTATAGAGAACCTAGAGACCCTATAGAGACCCTATGGACCCTATAGAGACCCTAGAGAGACCCTAGAGAGACCCTAGAGACCTACAGAGACCCTAGAGAGACCCTAGAGACCCTATAGAGACCCTAGGGACCCTATAGAGACCCTAGGAACCCTATAGAGACCCTATAGAGACCCTAGGGACCCTATAGAGACCCTATAGAGGCCCTAGAGACCCTATAGAGACCCTATAGAGACCCTAGGAACCCTATAGAGAACGTATAGAGACCCTAGAGAGACCCTAGAGAGACACTAGAGACCCTATAGAGACCCTAGAGAGACCCTAGAGACCCTATAGAGACCCTAGGGACCCTATAGAGACCCTATAGAGACCCTAGGGACCCTATAGAGACCCTATAGAGACACTAGAGTCCCTATAGAGACCCTATAGAGGCCCTAGATTCACTATAGAGACACTAGGGAACCTATAGAGACCCTAGGAACCCTATAGAGACCCTATAGAGACCCTAGGGACCCATTAGAGTCCCTATAGTGACCCTAGAGACCCTATAGAGACCCTAGGGACCCTATAGAGACCCTAGGAACCCTGTAGAGACCCTATAGTGACCCTATAGAGACCCTAGGGACCTATAGAGACCCTGTAGAGACACTAGAGACCCTATAGAGACCCTATAGAGACCCTAGGAAACCTATAGACACCGTATAGAGACCCTAGAGACCCTATAGAGACCCTATAGAGACCCTAGAGACCCTATAGAGACCCTAGAGAGACCTTAGAGACCCTATAGAGACCCAAGGGACCCTATAGAGGACCCTAGGAACGCTATAGAGACCCTATAGAGACCCTAGGGACCCTATAGAGACCCTATAGAGACACTAGAGACCCTATAGAGACCCTATAGAGACCCTATGGGGGGGGGAACACTATAGAGTCCCTAGGGAACCTATAGAGACACTAGAACCTATAGCGACCCTATAGAGAACCTAGGGACCCTATAGAGACCCTATAGAGACCCTAGAGACCCTATAGAGACCCTATAGAGACCTAGGAACCCTATAGAGACCCTAGGGACACTATAGAGACCCTATAGAGACACTAGAGACCCTATAGAGACCCTATAGAGACCCTAGAGACCCTATAGAGACCCTAGGGAACCTATAGAGACCCTAGAGACCCTATAGAGACCCTATAGAGACCCTAGGGAACCTATAGAGACCCCTAGGAACCCTATAGAGACCCCTATAGAGACCCTAGGGTTCCTATAGAGACCCTATAGAGACCCTAGGGACCCTATAGAGACCCTAGAGAGACCCTAGAGACACTATAGAGACCCTAGGAACCCTATAGAGACCCTATAGAGACCCTAGGGACCCTATAGAGACACTAGGAACCCTATAGAGACCCTATAGAGACCCTAGGGACCCTATAGAGACACTAGAGAGACCCTAGAGACCCTATAGAGACCATAGAGAGACCCTAGAGACCCTAGAGAGACCCTAGAGACCCTATAGAGACCCTAGGGACCCTATAGAGACCCTATAGAGACCCTAGGGACCCTATAGAGACCCTATAGAGACACTAGAGACCCTATAGAGGCACTATAGAGACACTAGAGACCCTATAGAGATCTATAGAGACCATATAGAGCCCTAGGACCCTATAGATACCCTATAGAGACCCTAAGGACCCTATAGAGACCCTATAGAGACCGTAGATACCCTAGAGAGACCCTAGAGACCCTATAGAGACCCTAGGGACCCTATAGAGACTCTAGGAACCCTATAGAGACCCTATAGAGACCCTAGGGACCCTATAGAGACCTATAGAGACCCTAGAGACCTTATAGAGACCCTAGGAAACCTATAGAGACCCTATAGAGACCCTAGAGACCCTATAGAGACCCTAGAGAGACCCTAGAGACCCTATAGAGACCCTAGGGACCCATAGAGACCCTAGGAACCCTATAGAGACCCTATAGAGACCTATAGAGACCCTAGAGAGACCCTAGAGACACTATAGAGACCCTAGGGACCCTATAGAGACCCTAGGAACCCTATAGAGACCCTATAGAGACCCTAGGGACCCTATAGAGACCCTATAGAGACACTAGAGGCCCTATAGAGACCCTATAGAGGCCCGAGAGACCCTATAGAGACCCTAGGGAACCTATAGAGACCCCTAGGAACCCTATAGAGATCCTATAGAGACCCTAGGGACCCTATAGAGTCCCTATAGTGACCCTAGAGACCCTATAGAGACCCTAGGGACCCTATAGAGACCCTAGGGACCCTATAGAGACCCTATAGTGACCCTAGGGACCCTATAGAGATCCTATAGAGACACTAGAGACCCTATAGATACCCTATAGAGACCCTAGGAAACCTATAGAGACCGTATAGAGACCCTAGAGACCCTATAGAGACCCTATAGAGACCCTAGAGACCCTATAGAGACCCTAGAGAGACCTAGAGACCCTATAGAGACCCTAGAGAGACCTTAGAGACCCTTAGAGACCCTAGGGACCCTATAGAGACCCTAGGAACCCTATAGAGACCTATAGAGACCCTAGGGACCCTATAGAGACCCTATAGAGACCCTAGAGACCCTATAGAGACCCTATAGAGAGCCTAGGAACCCTACAGAGACCCTATAGAGACCCTAGGGACCCTATAGAGACCCTATAGAGACACTAGAGACCCTATAGATACCCTATAGAGATCCTGGAGACCCTATAAAGACCCTAGGGAACCTATAGAGACCCTAAAAACCCTATAGAGACCCTATAGAGACCCTAGGGACCCTATAGAGATCCTATAGAGACACTAGAGACCCTATAGAGACCCAAGAGACCCTATAGAGGACCCTAGAGAGACCCTAGAGACCCTATAGAGACCGTATAGAGACCCTAGGGACCCTATAGAGACCCTAGGAAGCCCTATAGAGACCCTATAGAGCCCTAGGGACCCTATAGAGACCCTATAGGACTCTAGAGACCCTATAGAGACCCCTATAGAGACCCTATAGAGACCCTAGGGACCCTATAGAGACCCTATAGAGACCCTAGAGACCCTATAGAGACCCTAGAGAGACCCTAGAGACCCTATAGAGACCCTAGGGACCCTATAGAGACCCTAGGAACCCTATAGAGACCCTATAGAGACCCTAGAGACCCTATAGAGACCCTAGAGAGACCCTAGGGACCCTATAGAGACCCTATAGAGGCCCTAGAGACCCTATAGAGACCCTATAGAGACCCTAGGAACCCTATAGAGACCGTATAGAGACCCTAGAGACCCTATAGAGACCCTATAGAGACCCTAGAGACCCTATAGAGACCCTAGAGAGACCCTAGAGACCCTATAGAGACCCTAGAGAGACCTAGAGACCCTATAGAGACCCTATAGAGACCCTAGGGACCCTATAGAGACCTATAGAGACACTAGAGGCCCTATAGAGACCCTATAGAGGCCCTAGAGACCCTATAGAGGCCCTAGAGACCCTATAGAGACCCTAGGGAACCTATAGAGACCCTAGGAACCTATAGAGACCCTATAGAAACCCTAGGGACCCTATAGTCCCTATAGTGACCCTAGAGACCCTATAGAGACCCTAGGGACCCTATAGAGACCCTAGGAACCCTATAGAGACCTATAGAGACCCTAGAGACACTATAGAGACCCTAGGGACCCTATAGAGACCCTAGGAACCCTATAGAGACCCTATAGAGACCCTATAGAGGCCCTAGAGACCCTATAGAGACACTATAGAGACCCTAGGAACCCTATAGAGACCGTATAGAGACCCTAGAGACCCTATAGAGACCCTAGAGAGACCCTAGAGACCCTATAGAGACCCTAGAGAGACCCTAGAGACCCTATAGAGACCCTAGAGAGACCCTAGAGACCCTATAGTGACCCTAGGGACCCTATAGAGACCCTATAGAGACCCTAGGACCCTATAGAGACCCTAGGAACCCTATAGAGACCCTAAGAGACCCTAGAGACCCTATAGAGACCCTAGGGAACCTATAGAGACCCTAGAAACCCTATAGAGACCCTATAGAGACCCTAGGGACCCTATAGAGACCCTATAGAGACACTAGAGACCCTATAGAGACCCTATAGAGACCCTAGGAAACCTATAGAGACCGAATATAGAGACCCTAGTGACCCTATGGAGACCCTAGAGAGACCCCTAGAGACCCTATAGAGACCCTAGAGAACCTAGAGACCCTATAGAGACCCTAGGGACCTATAGAGACCCTAGGAACCCTATAGAGACCCTATAGAGACCCTAGGGACCCTATAGAGACCCTATAGAGACACTAGAGACCCTATAGAGACCCTATAGAGACCCTAGGAACCCTATAGAGACCCTAGAGAGACCCTAGGGACCCTATAGAGACCCTATAGGGAAACTAGAGACCCTATAGAGACCCTATAGAGACCCTAGAGCCCTAAAGAGACCCTAGGGAACATATAGAGACCCTAGGAACCCTATAGAGACCCTATAGAGACCCTAGGGATCCTATAGAGACCCTATAGAGACACTAGAGACCCTATAGAGACCCTATAGAGACCCTAGAGACCCTATAGAGACCCTATAGAGACCCTAGAGACCCTATAGAGACCCTAGAGAGACCCTAGAGACCCTATAGAGACCCTAGAGAGGCCCTAGAGACACTATAGAGAACCTAGGGACCCTATAGAGACCCTAGGAACCCTATAGAGACCCTATAGAGACCCTAGGGACCCTATAGAGACCTATAGAGGCCCTAGAAACCCTATAGAGACCTTATAGAGACCCTAGGAACCCTATAGAGACCGTATAGAGACCCAGAGACCCTATAGAGACCCTAGAGAGACTCTAGAGACCCTATAGAGACCCTAGAGAGACCCTAGAGACCCTATAGAGACCCTAGGGACCCTATAGAGACACTATAGAGACCCTAGGGACCCTATAGAGACCCTATAGAGACACTAGAGGCCCTAATAGAGACTCTATAGAGACCCTAGGAAACCTATAGACACGTATAGAGACCCTAGAGACCCTATAGAGACCCTATAGAGACCCTATAGAGACCTAGGAACCTATAGAACCCTATAGAGACCCTATAGAGACCCTAGGGACCCTATAGAGACCCTATAGAGACACTAGAGACCCTATAGAGACCCTATAGAGACCCTAGGAAACCTATAGACACCGTATAGAGACCTAGAGACCCTATAGAGAACCTAGGAAAGACCTTAGAGACCCTATAGAGACACTAGGGACCCTATAGAGACCCTAGGAACCCTATAGAGACCCTATAGAGACCCTAGGGACCCTATAGAGACCCTATAGAGACCCTAGAGACCCTATAGAGACCCTATAGAGGACCTAGGAACCCTATAGAGACCCTATAGAGACCCTAGGGACCCTATAGAGACCCTATAGAGACACTAGAGACCCTATAGAGACCCTATAGAGACCCTAGAGACCCTTAGAGACCCTAGGGAACCTATAGAGACCCTAGAGACCCTATAGAGACCCTATAGAGACCCTAGGAACCCTATAGAGACCCTATAGAGACCCTAGGGACCCTATAGAGATCCTATAGAGACCCTAGGAACCCTATAGAGACCCTATAGAGACCCTACGGACCCTATAGAGACCCTATAGAGACACTAGAGACCCTATAGAGACCCTATAGAGACCCTAGAGACCCTATAGAGACCCTAGGGAACCTATAGAGACCCTAGAGACCCTATAGAGACCCTATAGAGACCCTAGGGAACCTATAGAGACCCTAGGAACCCTATAGAGACCCTATAGAGACCCTAGGGTTCCTATAGAGACCCTATAGAGACCCTAGGGACCCTATAGAGACCGTAGAGAGACCCTAGAGACACTATAGAGACCCTTGGACCCTATAGAGACCCTATAGAGACCCTAGGGACCCTTAGAGACGCTAGGAACCCTATAGAGACCCTATAGAGACCCTAGGGACCCTATAGAGACCCTATAGAGACCCTAGAGACCCTATAGAGACCCTAGAGAGACCCTAGAGACCCTATAGAGACCATAGAGAGACCCTAGAGACCCTAGAGAGACCCTAGAGACCCTATAGAGACCCTAGGGACCCTATAGAGACCCTAGGAACCCTATAGAGACCCTATAGAGACCCTAGGGACCCTATAGAGACCCTATAGAGACACTAGAGACCCTATAGAGACACTATAGAGACACTAGAGACCCTATAGAGACCCTATAGAGACCATATAGAGCCCTAGGAACCCTATAGATACACTATAGAGACCCTAGGGACCCTATAAAGACCCTATAGAGACCCTAGACCCTATAGAGACCCTAGAGAGACCCTAGAGACCCTATAGAGACCCTAGGGACCCTATAGAGACTCTAGGAACCCTATAGAGACCCTATAGAGACCCTAGGGACCCTATAAGACCCTATAGAGACCTAGAGACCCTATAGAGACCCTAGGAACCCTATAGAGACCTATAGAGACCCTAGAGACCCTATAGAGACCTAGAGAGACCCTAGAGGACCCTATAGAGACCCTAGGGACCCTATAGAGACCCTAGAGAGACCCTAGAGACCCTATAGAGACCCTATAGAGACCCTATAGAGACCCTAGAGACCCTATAGACACCCTAGAGAGACCCTAGAGACCCTATAGAGACCCTAGAGAGAACCTAGAGACACTATAGAGACCATAGGGACCCAATAGAGACCCTAGGAACCCTATAGAGACCCTATAGAGACCCTAAGGGACCCTATAGAGACCCTATAGAGGCCTAGAAACCCTATAGAGACCCTATAGAGACCCTAGGAATACTATAGAGACCGTATAGAGACCCTAGAGACCCTATAGAGATCCTAGACAGACCCTAGAGACCCTATAGAGACCCTAGAGAGACCTAGAGACCCTATAGAGACCCTAGGGACCCTATAGAGACCCTATAGAGACCCTAGGGACCTATAGAGACCCTATAGAGACCCTAGGGACCCTATAGAGACATTAGGAACCCTATAGAGACCCTATAGAGACCCAAGAGACCCTATAGAGACCCTAGAGAGACCCTAGAGACCCTACAGACACCCTAGAGAGACCCTAGAGACCCTAATAGAGACCCTAGGAACCCTATAGAGACCCTATAGAGACCCTACGGACCCTATAGAGACCCTAGGAACCCTATAGAGACCCTAGGAACCCTATAGAGACCCTATAGAGACCCTAGGGATCCTATAGAGACCCTATAGAGACCCTAGAGACCCTATAGAGACCCTATAGAGACTCTAGGGAACCTATAGAGACCCTAGGAACCCTATAGAGACCCTATTGAGACCCTAGGGTTCCTACAGAGATCCTATAGAGACGCTAGAGACCCTATAGAGACCCAAGAGACCCTAGAGAGACCCTAGAGAGACCCTAGAGACCCTATAGAGACCCTAGGAACCCTATAGAGACCCTATAGAGACCCTAGGGACCCTAGAGAGACCCTAGGAACCCTATAGAGACCCTATAGAGACCCTAGGGACCCTATAGAGACCCTATAGAGGCCCTAGAGACCCTATAGAGACCCTATAGAGACCCTAGGAACCCTATAGAGAACGTATAGAGACCCTAGAGACCCTATAGAGACCCTAGAGAGACCCTAGAGACCCTATAGAGACCCTAGGGACCCTATAGAGACCCTATAGAGACCCTAGGACCCTATAGAGACCCTATAGAGACACTAGAGGCCCTATAGAGACCCTATAGAGAGCCCTAGATACCCTATAGAGACACTAGGAACCTATAGAGACCCTAGGAACCCTATAGAGACCCTATAGAGACCCTAGGGACCCATTAGAGTCCCTATAGTGACCCTAGAGACCCTATAGAGACCCTAGGGACCCTATAGAGACCCTAGGAACCCTATAGAGACCCTATAGAGACCCTACGGACCCTATAGAGACCCTAGGAACCCTATAGAGACCCTAGGAACCCTATAGAGACCTTATAGAGACCCTAGGGATGCTATAGAGATCCTATAGAGACCCTAGGGACCCTATAGAGATCCTATAGAGACACTAGAGACCCTATAGAGACCCAAGAGACCCTATAGAGACCCTAGAGAGACCCTAGAGACCCTATAGAGACCCTAGGAACCCTATAGAGACGCTATAGAGACTCTAGGACCCTATAGAGACCCTATAGAGACCCTAGGGACCCTATAGAGACCCTATAGAGACACTAGAGACCCTATAGAGACCCTATAGAGACCCTACAGACCCTATAGAGACCCTAGGGACCCTATAGAGACCCTAGGAACCCTATAGAGACCCTATAGAGACCCTAGGACCCTATAGAGACCCTATAGAGACCTAGAGACCCCTATAGAGACCCTATAGAGACCCTATAGAGACCCTAGGGACCCTATAGAGACCCTATAGAGACCCAAGAGACCCTATAGAGACCGTAGAGAGACCCTAGAGACCCTACAGAGACCCTAGAGAGACCCTAGAGACCCTATAGAGACCCTAGGGACCCTATAGAGACATTAGGAACCCTATAGAGACCCTATAGAGACCCTAGAGACCCTATAGACACCCTAGAGAGACCCTAGAGACCTATAGAGACCCTAGGAAGCCTATAGAGACCCTATAGAGACCCTACGGACCCTATAGAGACCCTAGGAACCCTATAGAGACCCTAGGAACCCTATAGAGACCCTATAGAGACCCTAGGGATCCTATAGAGACCCTATAGAGACCCTAGAGACCCTATAGAGACCCTATAGAGACTCTAGGGAACCTATAGAGATCCTATAGAGACACTAGAGACCCTATAGAGACCCAAGAGACCCTATAGAGACCCTAGAGAGACCCTAGAGACCCTATAGAGACCCTAGGAACCCTATAGAGACCCTATAGAGACCCTAGGACCCTATAGAGACCCTAGGA
Source organism: Lathamus discolor (assembly GCF_037157495.1). Lineage (NCBI taxonomy): Eukaryota > Metazoa > Chordata > Aves > Psittaciformes > Psittacidae > Lathamus > Lathamus discolor. Next base: position 93,813 of record NW_027069200.1, read on the forward strand.
ACCCTATAGAGACCCTATAGAGACCCTAGGGACCCTATAGAGACCCTATAGAGACACTAGAGACACTATAGAGACCCTAGGGACCCTATAGAGACCCTAGGAACCCTATAGAGACTCTTATAGTGACCCTAGGGACCCTATAGAGACCCTATAGAGAACCTAGAGACCCTATAGAGACCCTATAGAGACCCTATAGAGACCCTATGGACCCTATAGAGACCCTATAGAGACCCTAGAGAGACCCTAGAGACCCTATAGAGACCTAGGGACCCTATAGAGACCCTAGAGAGACCCTAGAGACCCTATAGACACCCTAGAGAGACCCTAGAGACCCTATAGAGACCCTAGAGAGACCCTAGAGACACTATAGAGACCCTAGGGACCCTATAGAGACCTAGGAACCCTATAGAGACCCTATAGAGACCCTAGGGACCCTATAGAGACCCTATAGAGACACTAGAGACCCTATAGAGGACACTATAGAGACACTAGAGACCCTTAGAGACCCTATAGAGACCATATAGAGCCCTAGGAACCCTATAGATACCCTATAGAGACCCTAGGGACCCTATAGAGACCCTATAGAGACCCTAGAGGGACCCTAGAGACCCTATAGAGACCTAGGGACCCTATAGAGATCCTATAGAGACACTAGAGACCCTATAGAGGACCCTATAGAGACCCTAGGAAACCTATAGAGACCGTATAGAGACCCTAGAGACCCTATAGAGACCCTAGAGAGACCCTAGAGACCCTATAGAGACCCTAGAGAGACCCTAGAGACCCTATAGAGACCCTAGGAACCCTATAGAGACCCTATAGAGACCCTAGGGACCCTATAGAGACCCTAGGAACCCTATAGAGACCCTATAGAGACCCTAGGGACCCTTATAGAGACCCTATAGAGACCCTAGAGACCCTATAGAGACCCTAGGGACCCTATAGAGACATTAGGAACCCTATAGAGACCTATAGAGACCCTAGAGACCCTATAGACACCCTAGAGAGACCCTAGAGACCCTATAGAGACCCTAGGAACCCTATAGAGACCCTATAGAGACCCTACGGACCCTATAGAGACCCTAGGAACCCTATAGAGACCCTATAGAGACCCTACGGATCCTATAGAGACCCTATAGAGACCCTAGAGACCCTATAGAGACCCTATAGAGACTCTAGGGAACCTATAGAGACCCTAGGAACCCTATAGAGACCCTATAGAGACCATAGGGATCCTATAGAGACCCTATAGAGACCCTAGGACCCTATAGAGATCCTATAGAGACACTAGAGACCCTATAGAGACCCTAGAACCCTATAGAGACCCTAGGGACCCTATAGAGACCCTAGGACCCTATAGAGACCCTATAGAGACCCTAGGACCCTATAGAGACCCTATAGAGACACTAGAGACACTATAGAGACCCTAGGGACCCTATAGAGACCCTAGGAACCCTATAGAGACTCTATAGTGACCCTAGGGACCCTATAGAGACCCTATAGAGAACCTAGAGCCCCTATAGAGACCCTATAGAGACCCTATAGAGACCCTATGGGCCTATAGAGACCCTATAGAGGACCCTAGAGAGACCCTAGAGACCCTATAGAGACCCTAGGGACCCTATAGAGACCCTAGAGAGACCCTAGAGACCCTATAGACACCCTAGAGAGACCCTAGAGACCCTATAGAGACCCTAGAGAGACCCTAGAGACACTATAGAGACCCTAGGGACCCTATAGAGACCCTAGGAACCCTAGAGACCCTATAGAGACCCTAGGGACCCTATAGAGACCTATAGAGACACTAGAGACCCTATAGAGACACTATAGAGACACTAGAGACCCTATAGACACTATAGAGACACTAAGACCTATAGAGACCCTATAGAGACCATATAGAGCCCTAGGAACCCTATAGATACCTATAGAGACCCTAGGGACCCTATAGAGACCCTATAGAGACCCTAGAGACCCTATAGAGACCCTAGAGAGACCCTAGAGACCCTATAGAGACCCTAGGGACCCTATAGAGACTCTAGGAACCCTATAGAGACCCTATAGAGACCCTAGGGACCCTATAGAGACCCTATAGAGACCCTAGAGACCCTATAGAGACCCTAGGAACCCTATAAGAGACCCTATAGACCCTAGAGACCCTATAGAGACCCTAGAGAGACCTAGAACCCTATAGAGACCCTAGGGACCCTATAGAGAACCTAGGGACCCTATAGAGACCCTATAGAGACCCTAGGGACCCTAATAGAGATCCTATAGAGACACTAGAGACCCTATTGAGACCCTATAGAGACCCTAGGAAACCTATAGAGACCGTATAGAGACCCTAGAGACCCTATAGAGACCCTAGAGAGACCCTAGAGACCCTATAGAGACCCTAGAGAGACCCTAGAGACCCTATAGAGACCCTAGGAACCCTATAGAGACCCTATAGAGACCCTAGGGACCATATAGAGACCCTAGGAACCCTATAGAGACCCTATAGAGACCCTAGGGACCCTATAGAGACCCTATAGAGACCCTAGAGACCCTATAGAGACCCTATAGAGACCCTAGGAACCCTATAGAGACCCTATAGAGACCCTAGGGACCCTATAGAGACCCTATCGAGACACTAGAGACCCTATAGAGACCCTATAGAGACCCTGGAGACCCTATAGAGACCCTAGGGAACCTATAGAGACCCTATAGAGACCCTAGGGATCCTATAGAGACCCTATAGAGACCCTAGGGACCCTATAGAGATCCTATAGAGACATTAGAGACACTATAGAGACCCTAGAGAGACCCTAGAGACCTATAGACACCCTAGAGAGACCCTAGAGACCCTATAGAGACCCTAGAGAGACCCTAGAGACACTATAGAGACCCTAGGGACCCTATAGAGACCCTAGGAACCCTATAGAGACCCTATAGAGACCCTAGGGACCCTATAGAGACCCTATAGAGACACTAGAGACCCTATGAGACACTATAGAGACACTAGAGACCCTATAGAGACCCTATAGAGACCATATAGAGCCCTAGGAACCCTATAGATACCCTATAGAGACCCCTAGGGACCCTATAGAGACCTATAGAGACCCCTAGAGACCCTATAGAGACCCTAGAGAGACCCTAGAGACCCTATAGAGACCCTAGGGACCCTATAGAGATCCTATAGAGACACTAGAGACCCTAAGAGACCCTATAGAGACCCTAGGAAACCTATAGAGACCGTATAGAGACCCTAGAGACCCTATAGAGACCCTAGAGAGACCCTAGAGACCCTATAGAGACCCTAGAGAGACCCTAGAGACCCTATAGAGACCCTAGGAACCCTATAGAGACCCTATAGAGACCCTAGGGACCCTATAGAGACCCTAGGAACCCTATAGAGACCCTATAGAGACCCTAGGGACCCTATAGAGACCCTATAGAGACCCTAGGACCCTATAGAGACCCTAGACCCTATAGAGACATTAGGAACCCTATAGAGACCCTATAGAGACCCTAGAGACCCTATAGACACCCTAGGAGACCCTAAGACCCTATAGAGACCCTAGGAACCCTATAGAGACCCTATAGAGACCCCTACGGACCCCTATAGAGACCCTAGGAACCCTATAGAGACCCCTATAGAGACCTACGGATCCTATAGAGACCCTATAGAGACCCTAGAGACCCTATAGAGACCCTATAGAGACTCTAGGGAACCTATAGAGACCCTAGGAACCCTATAGAGGACCCTATAGAGACCATAGGGATCCTATAGAGACCCTATAGAGACCCTAGGGACCCTATAGAGATCCTATAGAGACACTAGAGACCCTATAGAGACCCTAGGAACCCTATAGAGACCCTAGGGACCCTATAGAGACCCTAGGAACCCTATAGAGACCCTATAGAGACCCTAGGGACCCTATAGAGACCCTATAGAGACACTAGAGACACTATAGAGACCCTAGGACCCTATAGAGACCCTAGGAACCCTATAGAGACTCTATAGTGACCCTAGGGACCCTATAGAGACCCTATAGAGAACCTAGAGACCCTATAGAGACCCTATAGAGACCCTATAGAGACCCTATGGGCCCTATAGAGACCCTATAGAGACCCTAGAGAGACCCTAGAGACCCTATAGAGACCCTAGGGACCCTATAGAGACCCTAGAGAGACCCTAGAGACCCTATAGACACCCTAGAGAGACCCTAGAGACCCTATAGAGACCCTAGAGAGACCTAGAGACACTATAGAGACCCTAGGGACCCTATAGAGACCCTAGGAACCCTATAGAGACCCTATAGAGACCCTAGGGACCCTTATAGAGACCCTATAGAGACACTAGAGACCCTATAGAGACACTATAGAGACACTAGAGACCCTATAGAGACACTATAGAGACACGAGAGACCCTATAGAGACCCTATAGAGACCATATAGAGCCCTAGGAACCCTATAGATACCCTATAGAGACCCTAGGGACCCTATAGAGACCCTATAGAGACCCTAGAGACCCTATAGAGACCCTAGAGAGACCCTAGAGACCTATAGAGACCCTAGGGACCCTATAGAGACTCTAGGAACCCTATAGAGACCCTATAGAGACCCTAGGGACCCTATAGAGACCCTATAGAGACCATAGAGACCCTATAGAGACCCTAGGAACCCTATAGAGACCCTATAGAGACCCTAGAGACCCTATAGAGACCCTAGAGAGACCCTAGAGACCCTATAGAGACCCTAGGGACCCTATAGAGAACCTAGGGACCCTATAGAGACCCTATAGAGACCCTAGGGACCCTATAGAGATCCTATAGAGACACTAGAGACCCTATAGAGACCCTATAGAGACCCTAGGAAACCTATAGAGACCGTATAGAGACCCTAGAGACCCTATAGAGACCCTAGACAGACCTAGAGACCCTAGAGAGACCCTAGAGACCCTATAGAGACCCTAGGAACCCTAGAGACCCTATAGAGACCCTAGGGACCCTATAGAGACCTAGGAAACCCCCTATAGAGACCCTATAGAGACCCTAGGGACCCTATAGAGACCCTATAGAGACCCTAGAGACCCTATAGAGACCCTATAGAGACCCTAGGAACCCTATAGAGACCCTATAGAGACCCTAGGGACCCTATAGAGACCCTATCGAGACACTAGAGACCCTATAGAGACCCTATAGAGACCCTGGAGACCCTATAGAGACCCTAGGGAACCTATAGAGACCCTATAGAGACCCTAGGGATCCTATAGAGACCCTATAGAGACCCTAGGACCCTATAGAGATCCTATAGAGACATTAGAGACACTATAGAGACCCAAGAGACCCTATAGAGACCCTAGAGAGACCCTAGAGACCCTATAGAGACTCTAGGAACCCTATAGAGACCCTATAGAGACACTAGGGACCCTATAGAGACCCTAGGAACCCTATAGAGACCCTATAGAGACCCTAGGGACCCTATAGAGACCCTATAGAGACACTAGAGACCCTATAGAGACACTATAGAGACCCTAGAGACCCTATAGAGGACACCTAGGGACCCTATAGAGACCCTTGGAACCCTATAGAGACCCTATAGAGACCCTAGGGACCCTATAGAGACCCTATTAGAGACCCTAGAGACCCTATAGAGACCCTATAGAGACCCTAGAGACCCTATAGAGACCCTAGAGAGACCCTAGAGACCCTATAGAACCCTAGGGACCCTATAGAGACCCTAGAACCCTATAGAGACCCTATAGAGACCCTAGGGACCCTATAGAGACCCTATAGAGGCCCTAGAGACCCTATAGAGACCCTATAGAGACCCTAGGAACCTATA